>NW_027263099.1:0-35000 GCF_902827115.2 Pseudochaenichthys georgianus
CCACACACACACACACACACACACACACACACACACACACACCACACACACACACACACACACACACACACACACACACACACACACACACACACACACACAGCAGCCAGACAGACAGATAATGAAGCGTGGGTAACAGACCACGCCTCTCCCGTCTCGCCTCGCCCAGTTTACAAAGAAAGGAACCACGGAGTCTCAGGTCCCACACACGCACACACACACACACACACACACACACACACACACACACACACACACACACACACACACACACACACACACACACACACACACACACACACACACACACACACACACACACACACACGGTCCAGTACCTAAAGCTGCTTTATACCTCTTTCACACCAACGCAACTCCGGTTCAAGCTCCGTGCTAGAGCTTTTCAGGTTCAGAACCGGTTCTTCGGTTTAGCTCCGGCTCCTTTCACACCGCCCAGAGTCCGACTGGTGCCGCGTCATTGCGTCATCGTTTGCGTCATGACGTAACCGTTTGCTTCATAAAGCCAAACCGCGTGGAAACCCCTCACAGCTGACACCACAACAACACCAATGGCCGATTGTGCTCCAGCTTCCTCTGCACCTCTTCGGGAGACCAGCTTCCCAGCAGGTAGCTGGCCTCTTCAGTGCTTGTTACGTTTCTCCATCGTTGTGTACAAACTGGATAAAACGCCGGCTTGTTGTTGTTGTTCAGGAGTTGATCCCGCCCCCGCCCCCGCCTCGACGTAAGCGTGACGTATGTGGTGCTTTTGCTCTAGCCGGACAATTTGTTGGTGCTTGAAACGAAGCGGATTCCGGAGCTAAGCTGCGGTGTGAACAGGAAAACCCGGTGCTTTCCAAGCTCCTGCTCCGAACCGGCCCTGAAACACCGTTGGTGTGAATGAGCTGTTAGTTCACAGTTGGCAGGAGGTTGCGGTGACCGTGGAAGAGTCGCTGAGGTCAGAGCAACTGGTTTAGAGGTCACAGTGATCAGCAGTAAACAGCCCAGGTCCAGTGTTTTGGGAAATGAGTCAACAATGGTGTGATTTGTATTCAAACGTCTGCTCCATTTTTATTGTATGCGTTTTTCTCAGAATGTTGACTTTTCAGAATTCAGACTTCTCTTAAGTATTTTCACTTTTGATGAAAATTCCGATTTAAAAAAAATATTAGATCCTTCCTCAAAATTAGGACTTTTCTCAGAATTTTGACTTTTTTCAAAATTCAGATTTTCAGATGCGTGTGTGTGCACGCGCATGTGTGTGTGTGTGTGTGTGTGTGTGTGTGTGTGTGTGTGTGTGTGTGTGTGTGTGTGCATTTTTGTGATATCACTCTACCTACTAATTTAATTTAATTCAATATTTTTACGCAGGTCTTGCCGGAACTCATGAAAGGACATTACCATTGTTGCTCCGGACATCTGCACGCCTGCTGTGTGTGTGTGTGTGTGTGTGTGTGTGTGTGTGTGTGTGTGTGTGTGTGTGTGTGTGTGTGTGTGTGTGTGTGTGGTCTAGCATTACTATACTTGTGGGGACCTACATCTGTTTACATAGTCACGTGTGGGGACTCGCCTCCCTCATGGGGACAAAATGGAGGTCCCCATGAGGGGGATCATTAATGTTAGGGTGAAGACTTGGTTAGGGTTAGGATACGTCTCCTGGAAATGCATGTAAGTCAATGTAATGTCCCCTGAAGCAGAGATGGGGACTCGAGTCTGCGACTCGGACTCGAGTCGCACTTAAGTCGCACACACAGAGACTTCAGACTTGACTTGGACTCGTGACCAAAAGACTTCAGACTCGACTTGGACTCGTGTGTTGGGACTCGTGAACAATCATTGTGTTTTCTATTGTTGGCGTATTAAAGGTGGGGTAGGTAAATGTGAGAGAAACCGGCTCGAGATCGCTAGAATTTGAAAATACACAACCGGAGATAATCTGCTAGAGGCTGCTACTTCCTTATAGAGCCCGCCTCCTCCAACACACACGAACGCGCACATGACCAATGAGGGCACGAGATAAGTTTGTGCCCCGATGGAAGGCTGACAGGCAGGCAGGCCGTCCAGTTACTTTAGCCGGGCTCATTACGCAGACGTGCGCGCCTCTGTTACTACCTCGTAGGAACACAATGGCGACCGGCGGCACACCTGCGGCTGTACCGCTTGTAATTCGGTTCAACTACAAACACTTCGAACAAAACGCCGGCGGCACCAACAAAAGGAGCGCACACTGCAAAGTCTGCAATATCAAAATCAAGGATGCTGGCGCAACAACGTCGAATGTCATCAGGCACTTGAAAACTCACCCGGAGAGGTCAGTCACATTAACGCATGGACGGTTAGCAAACATGTTTAGCTCAGCATCAGCTGTGATGCTAACTTAGCTTGCTGCTAGCTTTGTCTTTGTGATGCTAACTTAGCTTGCTGCTAGCTTTGGAACTGAGTATTTGAAAAGATGAGTGAATGTTTTCTTGTCACACTTGTTTGAGTTGAGTGGCGTTGACATCCAACTCTTGACATGACATAAAAAAAGATCGGTAACGTTAATCATTACGTTCCGCTGCCACCGTCTACTGGCTAACGTTAAACGTAGAGAAATACATAGTTACATACATAAATACATCTGTGGGTTTATAGGCAGGTTACAGGTTTATTGTTGACCACGTAGCGTTAATGTTACAGGTTTATCAGGTTACCATGACACCGGCTTTGAGTGAGAGGATAGAGGAATATGTTTATTAATAGTAGACTTAAAAGATGTCATTAGAGACCCAGTGATAATAACACAGTACATGCTTTGCATGTCTTAGATATAGCTGCAGTATTCTGAACAGACTGGATAGCAGCAGACAATAGAAGGCTTATTACAACCAGAAGAGACTTGAGACTTTTATTTTTTTAGAGACTTGAGACTCGACTTGGACTTGCAAAAAAAGACTTGTGAACATCTCTGCCCTGAAGTGATGTGTGTGTGTGTGTGTGTGTGTGTGTGTGTGTGGTGTGTGTGTGTGTGTGTGTGTGTGTGTGTGTGTGTGTGTGTGTGTGTGTGTGTGTGTGTGTGTGTGTGTGTGTGTGTGTGTGTGTGTGTGTGTGTGTGTGTGTGTGTGTGTGTGTGTGTGTGTGTGTGTGTGTGTGTGTGTGTGTGTGTGGTGTGTGTGTGTGTGTGTGTGTGTGTGTGTGTGTGTGTGCCTGTGCGTGTGTGTGTGTGCGTGTGTCTTCAAAACGTCTGTACTACACTGGTCTAACTTTATTATCTTCCATCGTTCAAAACTTTGTAAGAGGTTGTGTCAAACTTTTAAAAAAGTGAATATCTCATTTTGCCATCAAAGCCTTCATTTTTTTAATAATCATAATAACAGCGTCGGGCTTTCGAGTAACCATGGCGATTGAATTTCGTATTCTTCTGTGTGGCAGCTTGGGTTTTTAAAAGCCCTGATGGCTCAAAATGTTAATAAGCCAGCTAATAGAAGCAGAGGAGAGTATTTAGGCTGTCATGGCTGGCTTCTCGGCTGCGGGGCTGTTGTTTGTTTTGATGCACTAATAATGTCTGCACAGACTCATAATTATGAACTTAGTGAGGTGAGGAAGGACTCGAGATGAGTCGACAGCAGGGGAGCAGATTGTTGGAAGACACACATCCGACTCACTGCCATGACGGGAGGTGGAAATGAAAACGCCTCGCTCCAAAAATATATTCATCGTTCACAAAATCTGTAACATCTCCTGTTGAAAACATGAAGAACACGCGGCGACGACGACGAGTCACCGTCTGCAGCGTTCAGGAAGTGTCCGACACACGAGCAAGTGTCCGACACACGAGCAAGTGCGCGACACGTGGTGTTAACACAGTGGATAACTTTGCAAACTTCGTGATTACGTCACATGTTCGGTTAATTCTGTATCGAATCCTCGTGGAGAAGCCTGAGCGCCACGGTGAGGACATTTACACATGTGTTAATTCATGAACATTTTAAAGGAAGTAAATATATGTATTGATGCAATCAGAGGGTCTTTAAAGAGGCCTCTGCTGAATGAGCTCGTCCCTCTCCCTCAGTGTGCTATAGGGTTTAGTGCATGTCAATGGTCTCCAGAGGATAACATCGCTGTGTTCCCTCCAGAGGGACACTACATACTGATATACACCTGAACATCAGCAGGAGAGGACTCTTTAAAGTAGAGACTCTACATACTGATATACACCTGAACATCAGCAGGAGAGGACTCTTTAAAGTAGAGACTCTACATACTGATATACACCTGAACATCAGCAGGAGAGGACTCTTTAAAGTAGAGACACTACATACTGATATACACCTGCACATCAGCAGGAGAGGACTCTTTAAAGTAGAGACACTACATACTGATATGCAACTGGACATCAGCAGGAGAGGACTCTTTAAAGTAGAGACACTATGTTCTGATATATACCTGGACATCAGCAGGAGAGGACTCTTTAAAGTAGATACACTACATACTGATATACAACTGAACATCAGCAGGAGAGGACTCTTTAAAGTAGAGACACTATGTTCTGATATACACCTGGACATCAGCAGGAGAGGACTCTTTAAAGTAGAGACACTACATGCTGATATACACCTGAACATCAGCAGGAGAGGACTCTTTAAAGTAGAGACACTATGTTCTGATATACACCTGGACATCAGCAGGAGAGGACTCTTTAAAGTAGAGACACTACATGCTGATATACACCTGAACATCAGCAGGAGAGGACTCTTTAAAGTAGAGACACTACATACTGATATACACCTGAACATCAGCAGGAGAGGACTCTTTAAAGTAGAGACGCTACATACTGATATACACCTGAACATCAGCAGGAGAGGACTCTTTAAAGTAGAGACACTACATACTGATATACACCTGAACATCAGCAGGAGAGGACTCTTTAAAGTAGAGACACTACATACTGATATACACCTGAACATCAGCAGGAGAGGACTCTTTAAAGTAGATACACTACATACTGATATACACCTGAACATCAGCAGGAGAGGACTCTTTAAAGTAGAGACACTACATACTGATATACACCTGAACATCAGCAGGAGAGGACTCTTTAAAGTAGAGACACTACACACTGATATACACCTGAACATCAGCAGGAGAGGACTCTTTAAAGTAGAGACACTACATACTGATATACACCTGAACATCAGCAGGAGAGGACTCTTTAAAGTAGAGACACTACATACTGATATACACCTGAACATCAGCAGGAGGGGACTCTTTAAAGTAGAGACACTACATACTGATATACACCTGAACATCAGCAGGAGAGGACTCTTTAAAGTAGAGACACTACATACTGATATACACCTGAACATCAGCAGGAGAGGACTCTTTAAAGTAGAGACTCTACATACTGATATACACCTGAACATCAGCAGGAGAGGACTCTTTAAAGTAGAGACACTACATACTGATATACACCTGCACATCAGCAGGAGAGGACTCTTTAAAGTAGAGACACTACATACTGATATGCAACTGAACATCAGCAGGAGAGGACTCTTTAAAGTAGAGACACTATGTTCTGATATATACCTGGACATCAGCAGGAGAGGACTCTTTAAAGTAGATACACTACATACTGATATACAACTGAACATCAGCAGGAGAGGACTCTTTAAAGTAGAGACACTATGTTCTGATATACACCTGGACATCAGCAGGAGAGGACTCTTTAAAGTAGAGACACTACATGCTGATATACACCTGAACATCAGCAGGAGAGGACTCTTTAAAGTAGAGACACTACATACTGATATACACCTGAACATCAGCAGGAGAGGACTCTTTAAAGTAGAGACACTACATACTGATATACACCTGAACATCAGCAGGAGAGGACTCTTTAAAGTAGAGACACTACATACTGATATACACCTGAACATCAGCAGGAGAGGACTCTTTAAAGTAGAGACACTACATACTGATATACACCTGAACATCAGCAGGAGAGGACTCTTTAAAGTAGATACACTACATACTGATATACACCTGAACATCAGCAGGAGAGGACTCTTTAAAGTAGAGACACTACATACTGATATACACCTGAACATCAGCAGGAGAGGACTCTTTAAAGTAGAGACACTACATACTGATATACACCTGAACATCAGCAGGAGAGGACTCTTTAAAGTAGAGACACTACATACTGATATACACCTGAACATCAGCAGGAGAGAACTCTTTAAAGTAGATACACTACATACTGATATACAACTGAACATCAGCAGGAGAGGACTCTTTAAAGTACAGACACTATGTTCTGATATACACCTGAACATCAGCAGGAGAGGACTCTTTAAAGTAGAGACTCTACATACTGATATACACCTGAACATCAGCAGGAGAGGACTCTTTAAAGTAGAGACACTACATACTGATATACACCTGAACATCAGCAGGAGAGCACTCTTTAAAGTAGAGACTCTACATACTGATATACACCTGAACACCAGCAGGAGAGGACTCTTTAAAGTAGACTGTCCTAATAAACCACTTCCCCCTCATGCTGTGTGTTTCTCTCTTGCAGTAAACAATGAGCTCATATTCTTTCTCTTCTTTCATTTCCTTCTCTCCGACTCCACCTGTTTCCCTCCTCTTCATCTTCATCTTCCTCCATGCAAACTATGCACTATGCAAACTAACAGATGGCTAACAAGTGCAGGAGAATTACCCATGAGCCGTGGGAGGTGTTTCTCCAGCTCGTAAGCAGTGAATCTTCTGATCTCAACATGTTTTTTACATCTGCAGATGGAGCTCCTGTCCGTCAGCCAATCAGGACGCAGCGCTGCCCCCAGGAACAGTGTCGACGGTTTGCACGCAACAGTCAATTAGTCAATTTGGACTTTTAACTAGATTCAAGAGATTCATTCAACATTCGAGGCTCTATTGAAATGTGAAAACAGCTACAGCTCATTTGAAAAACAGCAACTACGGAAGAAGATAAGGGCCCTCTGTCCTTAGACCCTCTGTCCTTAGACCCTCTGTCCTCAGACCCTCTGTCCTTAGACCCTCTGTCCTTAGACCCTCTGTCCTTAGACCCTCTGTCCTCAGACCCTCTGTCCTTAGACCCTCTGTCCTTAGACCCTCTGTCCTTAGACCCTCTGTCCTCAGACCCTCTGTCCTTAGACCCTCTGTCCTCATACCCTCTGTCCTTAGACCCTCTGTCCTCAGACCCTCTGTCCTTAGACCCTCTGTCCTCAGACCCTCTGTCCTTAGACCCTCTGTCCTCAGACCCTCTGTCCTTAGACCCTCTGTCCTCAGACCCTCTGTCTTTACACCCTCTGTCCTTAGACCCTCTGTCCTTAGACCCTCTGTCCTTAGACCCTCTGTCCTTAGACCCTCTGTCCTCAGACCCTCTGTCCTTAGACCCTCTGTCCTCAGACCCTCTGTCTTTACACCCTCTGTCCTTAGACCCTCTGTCCTTACACCCTCTGTCCTTAGACCCTCTGTCCTTAGACCCTCTATCCTTAGACCCTCTGTCCTCAGACCCTCTGTCCTTAGACCCTCTATCCTTAGACCCTCTGTCCTCAGACCCTCTGTCTTTACACCCTCTGTCCTTAGACCCTCTGTCCTTACACCCTCTGTCCTTAGACCCTCTGTCCTTAGACCCTCTATCCTTAGACCCTCTGTCCTCCGACCCTCTGTCCTCAGACCCTCTGTCCTTAGACCCTCTGTCCTCAGACCCTCTGTCCTCATACCCTCTGTCCTCAGACCCTCTGTCCTTACACCCTCTGTCCTTAGACCCTCTGTCCTTAGACCCTCTGTCCTTAGACCCTCTGTCCTTACACCCTCTGTCCTTACACCCTCTGTCCTTAGACCCTCTGTCCTTAGACCCTCTGTCCTCCGACCCTCTGTCCTCATACCCTCTGTCCTCAGACCCTCTGTCCTCAGACCCTCTGTCCTTAGACCCTCTGTCCTTAGACCCTCTATCCTTAGACCCTCTGTCCTCCGACCCTCTCTCCTTAGACCCTCTGTCCTTAGACCCTCTGTCCTCAGATCCTGTGTCCTTAGACCCTCTGTCCTTAGCCCCTCTGTCCTTAGACCCTCTGTCCTTAGACCCTCTGTCCTTAGACCCTCTGTCCTTAGACCCTCACATCGTACAAGGAAACACTTCCGGAGAAACCCCACAGTTTAAGGGAACATGGAGAAACCTCAGGGAGAGCAGCAGAGGAGGGATCCCTCTCCAGGACGGACAGACGTGCAACAGATGCCGTGTGGACATTGAATGGATCTGACCAAAAGTTAATTATTTTCAAAATACTATCCCTTCTGAGATTAAGGTCAGCATTTCCTCTGAGACGGGAGAGGATTTGGGCGACATGTGAACGTTCTGAAAATAAAGTTGAGATTCTGAAAAAAGGACAAAATTCTGGAATAAAAATTCGGAAAAAGTGAAAATTCTGTAAAGAAAGAGTTGGGATTTTGAAAAAGTCAGAATTCAGAAAAAAGTAAGAATTCAGTAAAAAAAACATCTTGAAAAAAAAAATCAAAAGAAGGACAAAAAGACAGAATGCTGATAAACGTCTTGATTATGAAAAAGTCTCAATTGTGATAATAAATACACCTTCGGTCTGACCTAAAGAAATGAGCGTAACGTGTCCTCTTTAAAAGGCAGAACGTTTATTTTGCTCGAGTGACTTATCGTTACGTGTTTAAAGCCCCCATGTCGTGCTTTTCCGGTTCTCACCCGTCCCCTTGTGCTATGAAGGGTTTCTGCATGTGAACGGTCTGCAGAGTCTCACACCCTCAAAGCACAGCCTGTAGCGAGTAAAGCTCCAACTCAGAGAAGACCTGTCTGCTGCCCCAGAACGCCTCGTTCGGGATTTTTCATTTTCCATCTGTTTCTTCCGGGAACCGTATGACGTGAGGCGGTTCCCGGAACCACAATGGACCAATCCACGGAGCCCCTCACACACCAGGGTCCCTTGGCTAACTAACAGGGAGTCCCATTGACTTGCATTGAGCTCCCTGGTTGGTAACAGACGAGTTGGGATGGCGGAGAAATGCTCTCCGCAGATTCTCACAGCGTTATAAACCTTTTCTTTCTCGATATCAAGCCACACTTATTGATTTTACTTCGGCTGTGAGTGTGTGTGTGCTCAGGATGAGTTCCGCTTGTTCTCGCTGTATCGCCGACCCGGAAACCACACCAGTAAGCCAGCTCACTGAGCAGCGAGGCTCACAACGTCCCGACCAATCAGAGCACACTGGGCTCACAGGGAGGAAGGGGGAGGAGCTCCAACAAGCCTGTAGGACACAGAGTGAATACACACACTATACGGAAATGCTGTGAGAAACCAATGAGAGTTTGGAACATTGAACGATGTGAATCTATTCTAGTCGAACTCAACAATGGAACTATGATCAGAGGAAATGGCCGTGACGCGGGACCTTTAATCGACTTCACACGATGTGACGTTTCTATAAGAAGCCTCTTATAATGAACGGATGTGTGACCCCATGAGGAATCTTTCACTTTACAGAGTGCTCGTGTTTGAAGAGGGAATGCGTACATGTGTTGATGAAATGTAAAAACAGATGCTTAGTTTCTATTCTGTGTACAGCTGGTGCTCATGTACGTGCATGTATGTTGTCAGTTTGAAAGGAGGCTGATTACAGCAGTGATAATTAAATGTTATTTAGAGAAATGTATAAATATTATTAACAATAATGATCTTCTATAACTCGTTTTTTTAATGGATGTCTTGACCTAGAAGTCCCAGTGACACAACACCATATTAAGATTGGGACTTTTACAAACAATGCAATTAAAAATATATATTGTTTGTTTCGTCCATCGTTTAACGTTGTGTTGTGAAATCCTACATTTTCGTATTTTATTTTACTTAATCATTTTATCATTCTCGTTTGTTGAACTGTAAATCTGTAAACTATTTCTACTTTTGATGCTGCAACGAAAGAAACTTGGGATAAATAATGTGCCTCTTATCTTAAAGGGGACCTATCATGCAAAATGCACTTGTTGGTGTCTTCTCTCCATCAACATGTGTCCCGGTGTGTCCCCGGTGTGTCGGGGAACTCACGCAGCGTCAGGAAATAAACCCCTCTCTCTTTTCCTCCGTACCCAAATCTCTAAAAACGGGGAACAACGGAGCTGATCCAGATGTGCGTCCGATATGACGTAACATCTGAAATGTGGACCCACGGGCCAATCAGAAACGTTGCTATCAGAAACAATGCCCGACTGTTTTGGACGTAATATGGTCGGTGCTTACATTAGCATCGCTAACACTCAGAGCTAACCTGCACTGGAGAGCATGTGTGTGAAGAAGCAGGAAGTAGAAAGGAACTCAGCTTGTGGTGTAACCGGCAAGAGAGAAAGCCTTTGAGCTCCAGACTGTTTCAGATCCTTGATAATCCATGATATGGCGTTTCATCACGGCAGCATTTAGTTTAGACGGTAGCTGCCGGGTCCCGCATAAGCTCCGCCCCCTCCTCTTTAAAGCTTTATCCCAGAATCAGCACTTTTGAAACAGGAAGTGAAACAGAGGGGCATGAGGCGTGGCTAGAATGATCTGTTTGGTGTTTTGATAGGTGACCTTTAAATCCCCCTGAAACACATATTTTGTAATAATTTAATTTAATTATTTTGAACATATTCCGGTGAGTCTGCCCCGCGATCGACCCCAGGCTTCCTCCTCTTCCTCAACACAGACCCGCCCTTGACTTTGATTCATTATGAGCGTTGCGTGGCTAAAGCAGTTTGTGTGTAATACCTCGCCGGATGATAAATGCTCACACGTTGTCCCCGAGCCTGAATATTAACGCAGGGCGATAAACCGCGTGCACCTCGTGGATATTTGCTTTCCTTTATGGCCCATTTTAAAAAGGGCGATGAATCACTTTCACCAATTCAAACAGGCGGAACAACAAACGACAGCGTTGGGAAAACTTTTCTCCCTGGAAACGTGTTTTCAAAAGTACCTGGACTGACACTTCATAACATCGTGTTAAAGGTGTTTCATGTGGAGGCTTGAGTCGCATTACTCACCGTCTCTGTTTCCTCCGACCGCCCTTCCTCTAAACCGTCCACGTTGTTCCCCACAGGTACACGGACATGGAGCAGTGTTTCTCTCTTCTCTGTACGCTGCTCTGTTCTGTAGGAGAATACTTTAAGTTCGAATACTTCTACTGCCTGCATCTGCTTTTACACTTAAATCAGACTTGTGTTACTTTAGTTGATGCTACTGTGTACTTCTACTCCTCTACAGTCCAGAGGTACATGGTGTACTTCTACTCCTCTACAGTTCAGAGGTACATGGTGTACTTCTACTCCACTACAGTTCAGAGGTACATGGTGTACTTCTACTCCACTACAGTTCAGAGGTACATGGTGTACTTCTACTCCTCTACAGTTCAGAGGTACATGGTGTACTTCTACTCCACTACAGTTCAGAGGTACATGGTGTACTTCTACTCCTCTACAGTTCAGAGGTACATGGTGTACTTTTCCTCCACTACAGTTCAGAGGTACATGGTGTACTTCTACTCCACTACAGTTCAGAGGTACATGGTGTACTTCTACTCCACTACAGTTCAGAGGTACATGGTGTACTTCTACTCCACTACAGTTCAGAGGTACATGGTGTACTTCTACTCCACGACAGTTCAGAGGTACATGGTGTACTTCTACTCCACGACAGTTCAGAGGTACATGGTGTACTTCTACTCCACTACAGTTCAGAGGTACATGGTGTACTTCTACTCCTCTACAGTTCAGAGGTACATGGTGTACTTCTACTCCTCTACAGTTCAGAGGTACATGGTGTACTTCTACTCCACTACAGTTCAGAGGTACATGGTGTACTTCTACTCCACTACAGTTCAGAGGTACATGGTGTACTTCTACTCCACTACAGTTCAGAGGTACATGGTGTACTTCTACTCCACTACAGTTCAGAGGTACATGGTGTACTTCTACTCCACTACAGTTCAGAGGTACATGGTGTACTTCTACTCCACTACAGTTCAGAGGTACATGGTGTACTTCTACTCCACTACAGTTCAGAGGTACATGGTGTACTTCTACTCCACTACAGTCCAGAGGTACATGGTGTACTTCTACTCCACTACAGTTCAGAGGTACATGGTGTACTTCTACTCCACTACAGTCCAGAGGTACATGGTGTACTTCTACTCCACTACAGTCCAGAGGTACATGGTGTACTTCTACTCCACTACAGTCCAGAGGTACATGGTGTACTTCTACTCCACTACAGTTCAGAGGTACATGGTGTACTTCTACTCCACTACAGTCCAGAGGTACATGGTGTACTTCTACTCCACTACAGTCCAGTGGTACATGGTGTACTTCTACTCCACTACAGTTCAGAGGTACATGGTGTACTTCTACTCCACTACAGTTCAGAGGTACATGGTGTACTTCTACTCCACTACAGTTCAGAGGTACATGGTGTACTTCTACTCCACTACAGTCCAGAGGTACATGGTGTACTTCTACTCCACTACAGTCCAGAGGTACATGGTGTACTTCTACTCCACTACAGTCCAGAGGTACATGGTGTACTTCTACTCCACTACAGTCCAGAGGTACATGGTGTACTTCTACTCCACTACAGTTCAGAGTTACATGGTGTACTTCTACTCCACTACAGTTCAGAGGTACATGGTGTACTTCTACTCCACTACAGTTCAGAGGTACATGGTGTACTTCTACTCCACTACAGTTCAGAGGTACATGGTGTACTTCTACTCCACTACAGTTCAGAGTTACATGGTGTACTTCTACTCCACTACAGTTCAGAGGTACATGGTGTACTTCTACTCCACTACAGTTCAGAGGTACATGGTGTACTTCTACTCCACGACAGTTCAGAGGTACATGGTGTACTTCTACTCCTCTACAGTTCAGAGGTACATGGTGTACTTCTACTCCACGACAGTTCAGAGGTACATGGTGTACTTCTACTCCACTACAGTTCAGAGGTACATGGTGTACTTCTACTCCACTACAGTTCAGAGGTACATGGTGTACTTCTACTCCACTACAGTTCAGAGGTACATGGTGTACTTCTACTCCACGACAGTTCAGAGGTACATGGTGTACTTCTACTCCACGACAGTTCAGAGGTACATGGTGTACTTCTACTCCACTACAGTTCAGAGGTACATGGTGTACTTCTACTCCTCTACAGTTCAGAGGTACATGGTGTACTTCTACTCCACTGCAGTTCAGAGGTACATGGTGTACTTCTACTCCACTACAGTTCAGAGGTACATGGTGTACTTCTACTCCACTACAGTTCAGAGGTACATGGTGTACTTCTACTCCACTACAGTTCAGAGGTACATGGTGTACTTCTACTCCACTACAGTTCAGAGTGACATGGTGTACTTCTACTCCTCTACAGTTCAGAGGTACATGGTGTACTTCTACTCCACGACAGTTCAGAGGTACATGGTGTACTTCTACTCCACTACAGTCCAGAGGTACATGGTGTACTTCTACTCCACTACAGTCCAGAGGTACATGGTGTACTTCTACTCCACTACAGTCCAGAGGTACATGGTGTACTTCTACTCCACTACAGTCCAGAGGTACATGGTGTACTTCTACTCCACTACAGTTCAGAGGTACATGGTGTACTTCTACTCCACTACAGTTCAGAGTTACATGGTGTACTTCTACTCCACTACAGTTCAGAGGTACATGGTGTACTTCTACTCCACTACAGTTCAGAGGTACATGGTGTACTTCTACTCCACTACAGTTCAGAGGTACATGGTGTACTTCTACTCCACTACAGTCCAGAGGTACATGGTGTACTTCTACTCCACTACAGTCCAGAGGTACATGGTGTACTTCTACTCCACTACAGTCCAGAGGTACATGGTGTACTTCTACTCCACTACAGTTCAGAGGTACATGGTGTACTTCTACTCCACTACAGTTCAGAGGTACATGGTGTACTTCTACTCCACTACAGTTCAGAGGTACATGGTGTACTTCTACTCCACTACAGTCCAGAGGTACATGGTGTACTTCTACTCCACTACAGTCCAGAGGTACATGGTGTACTTCTACTCCTCTACAGTCCAGAGGTACATGGTGTACTTCTACTCCACTACAGTTCAGAGGTACATGGTGTACTTCTACTCCACTACAGTTCAGAGGTACATGGTGTACTTCTACTCCACTACAGTTCAGAGGTACATGGTGTACTTCTACTCCACTACAGTTCAGAGGTACATGGTGTACTTCTACTCCTCTACAGTCCAGTGGTACATGGTGTACTTCTACTCCACTACAGTCCAGAGGTACATGGTGTACTTCTACTCCACTACAGTTCAGAGGTACATGGTGTACTTCTACTCCACTACAGTTCAGAGGTACATGGTGTACTTCTACTCCACTACAGTCCAGAGGTACATGGTGTACTTCTACTCCACTACAGTCCAGAGGTACATGGTGTACTTCTACTCCACTACAGTCCAGAGGTACATGGTGTACTTCTACTCCACTACAGTTCAGAGGTACATGGTGTACTTCTACTCCACTACAGTTCAGAGTTACATGGTGTACTTCTACTCCACTACAGTTCAGAGGTACATGGTGTACTTCTACTCCACTACAGTTCAGAGGTACATGGTGTACTTCTACTCCACTACAGTTCAGAGGTACATGGTGTACTTCTACTCCACTACAGTTCAGAGGTACATGGTGTACTTCTACTCCACTACAGTTCAGAGGTACATGGTGTACTTCTACTCCACTACAGTTCAGAGGTACATGGTGTACTTCTACTCCACTACAGTTCAGAGGTACATGGTGTACTTCTACTCCACTACAGTCCAGAGGTACATGGTGTACTTCTACTCCACTACAGTTCAGAGGTACATGGTGTACTTCTACTCCTCTACAGTCCAGAGGTACATGGTGTACTTCTACTCCACTGCAGTCCAGAGGTACATGGTGTACTTCTACTCCTCTACAGTCCAGAGGTACATGGTGTACTTCTACTCCACTGCAGTCCAGAGGTACATGGTGTACTTCTACTCCTCTACAGTCCAGAGGTACATGGTGTACTTCTACTCCACTACAGTTCAGAGGTACATGGTGTACTTCTACTCCACTACAGTCCAGAGGTACATGGTGTACTTCTACTCCTCTACAGTTCAGAGGTACATGGTGTACTTCGACTCCACTACAGTTCAGAGGTACATGGTGTACTTCTACTCCACTACAGTTCAGAGGTACATGGTGTACTTCTACTCCACTACAGTTCAGAGGTACATGGTGTACTTCTACTCCACTACAGTCCAGAGGTACATGGTGTACTTCTACTCCACTACAGTTCAGAGGTACATGGTGTACTTCTACTCCACTACAGTTCAGAGGTACATGGTGTACTTCTACTCCACTACAGTCCAGAGGTACATGGTGTACTTCTACTCCACTACAGTTCAGAGGTACATGGTGTACTTCTACTCCACTACAGTTCAGAGGTACATGGTGTACTTCTACTCCACTGCAGTTCAGAGGTACATGGTGTACTTCTACTCCTCTACAGTCCAGAGGTACATGGTGTACTTCTACTCCTCTACAGTTCAGAGGTACATGGTGTACTTCTACTCCACTGCAGTTCAGAGGTACATGGTGTACTTCTACTCCTCTACAGTCCAGAGGTACATGGTGTACTTCTACTCCACTACAGTTCAGAGGTACATGGTGTACTTCTACTCCACTACAGTCCAGAGGTACATGGTGTACTTCTACTCCTCTACAGTCCAGAGGTACATGGTGTACTTCTACTCCACTGCAGTCCAGAGGTACATGGTGTACTTCTACTCCTCTACAGTCCAGAGGTACATGGTGTACTTCTACTCCACTACAGTTCAGAGGTACATGGTGTACTTCTACTCCACTACAGTCCAGAGGTACATGGTGTACTTCTACTCCTCTACAGTTCAGAGGTACATGGTGTACTTCTACTCCACTGCAGTTCAGAGGTACATGGTGTACTTCTACTCCTCTACAGTCCAGAGGTACATGGTGTACTTCTACTCCACTACAGTTCAGAGGTACATGGTGTACTTCTACTCCACTACAGTCCAGAGGTACATGGTGTACTTCTACTCCTCTACAGTCCAGAGGTACATGGTGTACTTCTACTCCACTGCAGTCCAGAGGTACATGGTGTACTTCTACTCCTCTACAGTCCAGAGGTACATGGTGTACTTCTACTCCACTACAGTCCAGAGGTACATGGTGTACTTCTACTCCACTACAGTTCAGAGGTACATGGTGTACTTCTACTCCACTACAGTCCAGAGTTACATGGTGTACTTCTACTCCTCTACAGTTCAGAGGTACATGGTGTACTTCTACTCCACTGCAGTTCAGAGGTACATGGTGTACTTCTACTCCTCTACAGTCCAGAGGTACATGGTGTACTTCTACTCCACTACAGTTCAGAGGTACATGGTGTACTTCTACTCCACTACAGTCCAGAGGTACATGGTGTACTTCTACTCCTCTACAGTCCAGAGGTACATGGTGTACTTCTACTCCACTGCAGTCCAGAGGTACATGGTGTACTTCTACTCCTCTACAGTCCAGAGGTACATGGTGTACTTCTACTCCACTACAGTCCAGAGGTACATGGTGTACTTCTACTCCACTACAGTCCAGAGGTACATGGTGTACTTCTACTCCTCTACAGTTCAGAGGTACATGGTGTACTTCTACTCCACTACAGTTCAGAGGTACATGGTGTACTTCTACTCCACTACAGTTCAGAGGTACATGGTGTACTTCTACTCCACTACAGTTCAGAGGTACATGGTGTACTTCTACTCCACTACAGTTCAGAGGTACATGGTGTACTTCTACTCCTCTACAGTTCAGAGGTACATGGTGTACTTCTACTCCACTGCAGTCCAGAGGTACATGGTGTACTTCTACTCCACTACAGTCCAGAGTACATGTGTACTTCTACTCCACTACAGTTCAGAGGTACATGGTGTACTTCTACTCCACTACAGTTCAGAGGTACATGGTGTACTTCTACTCCACTACAGTTCAGAGGTACATGGTGTACTTCTACTCCACTACAGTTCAGAGGTACATGGTGTACTTCTACTCCTCTACAGTTCAGAGGTACATGGTGTACTTCTACTCCACTACAGTTCAGAGGTACATGGTGTACTTCTACTCCACTACAGTTCAGAGTTACATGGTGTACTTCTACTCCACTACAGTTCAGAGGTACATGGTGTACTTCTACTCCACTACAGTTCAGAGGTACATGGTGTACTTCTACTCCACTACAGTTCAGAGGTACATGGTGTACTTCTACTCCACTACAGTCCAGAGGTACATGGTGTACTTCTACTCCACTACAGTCCAGAGGTACATGGTGTACTTCTACTCCACTACAGTCCAGAGGTACATGGTGTACTTCTACTCCACTACAGTTCAGAGGTACATGGTGTACTTCTACTCCACTACAGTTCAGAGGTACATGGTGTACTTCTACTCCACTACAGTTCAGAGGTACATGGTGTACTTCTACTCCACTACAGTCCAGAGGTACATGGTGTACTTCTACTCCACTACAGTCCAGAGGTACATGGTGTACTTCTACTCCTCTACAGTCCAGAGGTACATGGTGTACTTCTACTCCACTACAGTTCAGAGGTACATGGTGTACTTCTACTCCACTACAGTTCAGAGGTACATGGTGTACTTCTACTCCACTACAGTTCAGAGGTACATGGTGTACTTCTACTCCACTACAGTTCAGAGGTACATGGTGTACTTCTACTCCTCTACAGTCCAGTGGTACATGGTGTACTTCTACTCCACTACAGTCCAGAGGTACATGGTGTACTTCTACTCCACTACAGTTCAGAGGTACATGGTGTACTTCTACTCCACTACAGTTCAGAGGTACATGGTGTACTTCTACTCCACTACAGTCCAGAGGTACATGGTGTACTTCTACTCCACTACAGTCCAGAGGTACATGGTGTACTTCTACTCCACTACAGTCCAGAGGTACATGGTGTACTTCTACTCCACTACAGTTCAGAGGTACATGGTGTACTTCTACTCCACTACAGTTCAGAGTTACATGGTGTACTTCTACTCCACTACAGTTCAGAGGTACATGGTGTACTTCTACTCCACTACAGTTCAGAGGTACATGGTGTACTTCTACTCCACTACAGTTCAGAGGTACATGGTGTACTTCTACTCCACTACAGTTCAGAGGTACATGGTGTACTTCTACTCCACTACAGTTCAGAGGTACATGGTGTACTTCTACTCCACTACAGTTCAGAGGTACATGGTGTACTTCTACTCCACTACAGTTCAGAGGTACATGGTGTACTTCTACTCCACTACAGTCCAGAGGTACATGGTGTACTTCTACTCCACTACAGTTCAGAGGTACATGGTGTACTTCTACTCCTCTACAGTCCAGAGGTACATGGTGTACTTCTACTCCACTGCAGTCCAGAGGTACATGGTGTACTTCTACTCCTCTACAGTCCAGAGGTACATGGTGTACTTCTACTCCACTGCAGTCCAGAGGTACATGGTGTACTTCTACTCCTCTACAGTCCAGAGGTACATGGTGTACTTCTACTCCACTACAGTTCAGAGGTACATGGTGTACTTCTACTCCACTACAGTCCAGAGGTACATGGTGTACTTCTACTCCTCTACAGTTCAGAGGTACATGGTGTACTTCTACTCCACTACAGTCCAGAGGTACATGGTGTACTTCTACTCCACTACAGTCCAGAGGTACATGGTGTACTTCTACTCCACTACAGTTCAGAGGTACATGGTGTACTTCTACTCCACTACAGTTCAGAGGTACATGGTGTACTTCTACTCCTCTACAGTTCAGAGGTACATGGTGTACTTCTACTCCACTACAGTCCAGAGGTACATGGTGTACTTCTACTCCACTACAGTTCAGAGGTACATGGTGTACTTCTACTCCACTACAGTTCAGAGGTACATGGTGTACTTCTACTCCACTGCAGTTCAGAGGTACATGGTGTACTTCTACTCCTCTACAGTCCAGAGGTACATGGTGTACTTCTACTCCTCTACAGTTCAGAGGTACATGGTGTACTTCTACTCCACTGCAGTTCAGAGGTACATGGTGTACTTCTACTCCTCTACAGTCCAGAGGTACATGGTGTACTTCTACTCCACTACAGTTCAGAGGTACATGGTGTACTTCTACTCCACTACAGTCCAGAGGTACATGGTGTACTTCTACTCCTCTACAGTCCAGAGGTACATGGTGTACTTCTACTCCACTGCAGTCCAGAGGTACATGGTGTACTTCTACTCCTCTACAGTCCAGAGGTACATGGTGTACTTCTACTCCACTACAGTTCAGAGGTACATGGTGTACTTCTACTCCACTACAGTCCAGAGGTACATGGTGTACTTCTACTCCTCTACAGTTCAGAGGTACATGGTGTACTTCTACTCCACTGCAGTTCAGAGGTACATGGTGTACTTCTACTCCTCTACAGTCCAGAGGTACATGGTGTACTTCTACTCCACTACAGTTCAGAGGTACATGGTGTACTTCTACTCCACTACAGTCCAGAGGTACATGGTGTACTTCTACTCCTCTACAGTCCAGAGGTACATGGTGTACTTCTACTCCACTGCAGTCCAGAGGTACATGGTGTACTTCTACTCCTCTACAGTCCAGAGGTACATGGTGTACTTCTACTCCACTACAGTCCAGAGGTACATGGTGTACTTCTACTCCACTACAGTTCAGAGGTACATGGTGTACTTCTACTCCACTACAGTCCAGAGTTACATGGTGTACTTCTACTCCTCTACAGTTCAGAGGTACATGGTGTACTTCTACTCCACTGCAGTTCAGAGGTACATGGTGTACTTCTACTCCTCTACAGTCCAGAGGTACATGGTGTACTTCTACTCCACTACAGTTCAGAGGTACATGGTGTACTTCTACTCCACTACAGTCCAGAGGTACATGGTGTACTTCTACTCCTCTACAGTCCAGAGGTACATGGTGTACTTCTACTCCACTGCAGTCCAGAGGTACATGGTGTACTTCTACTCCTCTACAGTCCAGAGGTACATGGTGTACTTCTACTCCACTACAGTCCAGAGGTACATGGTGTACTTCTACTCCACTACAGTCCAGAGGTACATGGTGTACTTCTACTCCTCTACAGTTCAGAGGTACATGGTGTACTTCTACTCCACTACAGTTCAGAGGTACATGGTGTACTTCTACTCCACTACAGTTCAGAGGTACATGGTGTACTTCTACTCCACTACAGTTCAGAGGTACATGGTGTACTTCTACTCCACTACAGTTCAGAGGTACATGGTGTACTTCTACTCCTCTACAGTTCAGAGGTACATGGTGTACTTCTACTCCACTGCAGTCCAGAGGTACATGGTGTACTTCTACTCCTCTACAGTCCAGAGGTACATGGTGTACTTCTACTCCACTACAGTTCAGAGGTACATGGTGTACTTCTACTCCACTACAGTCCAGAGTTACATGGTGTACTTCTACTCCTCTACAGTTCAGAGGTACATGGTGTACTTCTACTCCACTACAGTTCAGAGGTACATGGTGTACTTCTACTCCTCTACAGTTCAGAGGTACATGGTGTACTTCTACTCCACTACAGTTCAGAGGTACATGGTGTACTTCTACTCCACTACATGTATTTAATACCTTTAGTTACTTCTCAGATCTGGATGAATGATGTGAAATCTAACCAAGTGTTGAATCAGACTTTAGTTCCACCTGGAGTAAATCCACCAGCTACCCTGCAGTCTACAAAGTACTTCAGACTAGCTGCACCTCCACCAGCTACCCTGCAGTCTACAAAGTACTTCAGACTAGCTGCTCCTTCACCAGCTACCCTGCAGTCTACAAAGTACTTCAGACTAGCTGCACCTCCTCCAGCTACCCTGCAGTCTACAAAGTACTTCAGACTAGCTGCTCCTTCACCAGCTACCCTGCAGTCTACAAAGTACTTCAGACTAGCTGCACCTCCTCCAGCTACCCTGCAGTCTACAAAGTACTTCAGACTAGCTGCACCTTCACCAGCTACCCTGCAGTCTACAAAGTACTTCAGACTAGCTGCACCTTCACCAGCTACCCTGCAGTCTACAAAGTACTTCAGACTAGCTGCACCTTCACCAGCTACCCTGCAGTCTACAAAGTACTTCAGACTAGCTGCACCTCCACCAGCTACCCTGCAGTCTACAAAGTACTTCAGACTAGCTGCACCTTCACCAGCTACCCTGCAGTCTACAAAGTACTTCAGACTAGCCGCACCTTCACCAGCTACCCTGCAGTCTACAAAGTACTTCAGACTAGCTGCACCTTCACCAGCTTTGAGAACACTTTCATGATCAATCATTATAAAACATATATATATATTATTCTGAAATGGACCAATCAGCACAACGACTACTTTCACTGTCTTTCACTATATTTAGATGAGAATACTTTTCTACTTTCACTTGAGGAACATTTTGAATGCAGGACTTTTACTGTAACAGAGTATTCCTACACTCTGGTACTTCTACTTTTACTCAAGTACAAGATCTGAGTACTTCTACTTTAACTCAAGAACAAGATCTGAGTACTTCTACTTTTACTCAAGTACAAGATCTGAGTACTTCTACATTTACTCAAGTACCAGATCTGAGTACTTCTACTTTTACTCAAGAACAAGATCTGAGTACTTCTACCTTTACTCAAGTACAAGATCTGAGTACTTCTACTTTTACTCAAGTACAATATCTGAGTAATTCTACTTTTACTCAAGAACAATATCTGAGTACTTCTACTTTTACTCAAGTACAATATCTTAGTACTTTTACTTTTACTCAAGTACAAGATCTGAGTACTTATACTTTTACTGAAGTACAAGATCTGAGTACTTTTACTTTTACTCAAGTACAATATCTGAGTACTTATACTTTTACTCAAGTACAAGATGTGAGTACTTCTACTTTTACTCAAGTACAATATGAGTACTTCTACTTTTACTCAAGTACAAGATCTGAGTATTTCTACTTTTACTCAAGTACAAGATCTGAGTACTTCTACTTTTACTCTAGTACAAGATCTGAGTACTTCTACTTTTACTCAAGTACAAGATCTGAGTACTTCTACTTTTACTCAAGGACAAGATCAGAGTACTTCTACTTTGACTCAAGTACTAGATCTGAGTACTTCTACTTTGACTCAAGTACTTCTCCACCTCTGCCTGTACATGAAATCACGTCTGATCCTAAATCTCGTTTCTAAAGCCACGTTGTTCTGCTGTCTCATGTAATACATCTTATTGATATGTTCTCTTCTCTTCAACAATGCATCGGATACTCAGGTAACCCATGACACCGTTTCCAAGGTAACAGTGATTGTAATGGGTGTGTAAAGTTGAGTGTAATTGGCCGTGATTGAGAAACCCTCTGATGGCTAAGTGGGAATGCGGTTCAGCGAACGGTCGCTCGTAATGGAACGTGTGTTTCGCTCGGCGGAGAAAGCTCCACTGAGAGCGTGATGAGGAACAGACCCTCACTCAGACCTCAGCGATGCATGCGTGCCGTGGGCGACGGACCACTCAGAAACGTGTCAGTGCTGATGATGAAGTGCATCCTGTACATAAACAGTTACTTTATTTGTATTAAGCAGATAAAGGAAGTCTTGTAGTTCTTCTTATATTTGGTTGAAATGAAAAGCAACATTGAGTGTGTGTGTGTGTGTGTGTGTGTGTGTGTGTGTGTGTGTGTGTGTGTGTCAGAATTAAATATGCATAAATAAGTAGCTAAAATGTCATTTTTATTAACCGTATCATTTTTACTGAAACTTTAAAACACACAAGCCGTGTACTAACCCCCTCAAAGAGTTGTATAAGCAGCTGCTCATTGATTCTGCGTTTTGACATCGTGTCGATCGGTGCTTTTATTGCTTTAAAATGGTCTATTGTTTTGACTTGTTCTTGTGTTATGGTGTGTGAGCTGAGCTGTGTGGTCTGTTTGTGTATTTGACACTTTGGTCTTGAGGTTACAATACAATACAGCTTCATAAATAAAGCTGTATTGTATCTCTTGATCCTCCTTAGCAACGGTCTGTTCTACCTAGCAACAGTCTGTTATTGAGAATTAACAACGTCTAGGCTGCCCACATGGACCAATCAGAGTCCAGTCAACTAAGCCATGTAATAAAACAAGTGTAGTATACTTTATAAAATGAGCTTGCAGAGCCCAGGTAGGATCTCAGGGTCGCTTCAGGCCGTGCGAGAGTTTCTTTGCTTCTCTTTGATTACCCGAGCAGGTCATTATGTGTGAGCAGTGAGAGAGGAGCAGGTGAGAGACAGAAGCTCCTCTCTTCTGTCTGTTCTGCACGAGAAGACGCTGCGAAATTAAAATAACCAAGAGAGGAGCAGCGGCTGGACTTAATGATCAGTAGCTTTAACACACACACACACACACACACACACACACATTTTACAAGGGATAACTCCCCGTCTGGTTCATTAGCCTTTTCTTTTCCGGATAGACTTGTTTTGAATAACAAGACTATTCACCAACCTTTCGTCTCTCCTCTCTTCCTTTTACATGTACTTTTTCTTCTTTCCTTATTTATCTGTTCCTTCACTACTTCCTTCCTTTCCTCTAGTATATGACACCGGAAGTTGGCTAGAGGGGACGCTGGCGTGTTTTTCGCCGCTCTTCTTGCCAACGCTTATTCCTCGTGTCTATCACTCCCTGCTGTCAAATCTTTTTCACATACACAGCGAAAAGATTGTTCTGCTCTGGTTTTGTGTTTCTGCTGTCTCCGTTGCTCAGTTGATTATGTTTGGCTTCTGTTTAGCTCCTAGCCTCTGCCATCCTGCCATTAGCAAAACGAGCTCACCGTCATGCTCTGCTATCCGTGGAATCCCCGCTCCGGAATACCCTGACTGGGCTCCTCTCTGCCCCGCTCCCAGGACTATCCACGAACCCTCCCTCAGTCCTGCCATCTCAACTGGGGTGTTTTCCATCACCGCTGCTGAGGTTCGAGGTCCGGTTTCTACCAGGCTAATGGTGCTAGCTGCTAGCTGGCTCGCTGTTCTTCCCACATGCCCCACCCCGGAACCTGCGGTCTTCAGACTCTGGCCCCCCGCACCAACCTGTGAACCTTCGGGGATAGAGCCTTCAGTATGGCAGCCCCCACTCTCTGGAACGCTCTCCCTGCGGAGATCCACAACATCCCCACACTTGACTTCAAAAAGGCCCTCAAGTCCCATCTGTCTGCCAAGGACTTTGGCCTCAAATCTATTTGATGTTTTGTCTGTCTAAACTGTTCGTCTGACTGCCTTTTGTTTTGTTATGTTTGTTTATACTCCTGTTCTTCCTCCTAAAGCGACCTTGTGTATCATGAAAGGCGCTATAGAAATCCAAGTTATTATTATTATTATTATTATTAGTATATGTTTTACTTGACATTCATTCAACACAGTGACAAGTTCTCATCTTGTTCGATGTCAGGGTTTAAATGACCTCGTCATTTGTATTTATTACTCGGCTTAGGTAAATACTCAATTCTGATTGGTCAGTGACGACATTCCAGAGGTTGTTAATTCTTGCTAACAGTCCGTTGCTAACGAGAACAGACCGTTGCTAAGGAGAACAGAACGTTGCTAAGGTCTACTGTATATTTTACACATTTTAACGCAGTTTTAATTCTATTTTGAGATGTTTCAATTTTAGTAATGTTTATTTCTACTCTTTCATTTCTACGTATGTGCAATGCCTTGTTTTACTTTGTTGTTTTGTATACTGCTGCAACGCAAACATTTTCTAATTTGGGATCAATAAAGTACCTTTTATCTTATCTAAATAGACCATTCAAGGGACTGTGTGCATTCATATCAATCCGCGTAAAGAAGTCCGGTCAATTTAAGGTCAGCTGTGGACAACAAGCATTCGTTTAATCTTAAGAAAACACAGAGGAAGACTTTTTAAATATGTATTTGTCTATATTTTCGAAAAGCACAATGTTTTGGATTCATGACGGCTAAACAGAACAGACTTGGACAGTTAAAGAGAACCTCGATCTGTGCTGCCGTCATGTAGGATAAGTTAAGATAAGATAAGATTTACTTTATTGATCTTACGCTCCAGTATGTCCAAAATTGTGCAGCTCGGGTCCTCACACACACAAAGCCGTGGCAGCACATCACTCCCACCCTCATCCACCTCCACTGGCTGCCGGTCAAGTTCCGCATAACTTATAAAGTCCTCCTCCTGACCTACAAGTCCCTCCATGCCCTTGCCCCCCAGTACCTATCGGACATCCTTCGCCTCATCCCGGAACCTGCGGTCCTCAGACTCTGGCCTGCTCACCACCCCCCGCACCAAACTGAGAACCTTCAGTGTGGCAGCCCCCCCCCTCTGGAACGCTCTCCCTGCGGAGATTCGCAACATCCCCACACTGGGCGCCTTCAAAGGACCCTCAAGTCCCATCTGTTCATCAAGGCTTTCGGCCCTTAAATCTATCTGTTGTTCTGTCTGTCTGACCTTTGTTTTGTTTGTGCTTGCCCTATTCCTGTAAAGCGACCTTGGGTCCCTTGAAAGGCGCTATAGAAATCCCAGCTATTATTATTATTATTATTAAAGTGGGAGATGTGTGTGTTGCAGCAGCATTACAAAAAAACAAGGCATTGCACATACCGGTAAGTAGAACATAAAGAGTATAAATGAACAATTCTAACATTTAAACACCTCAAAATACATAGATTTGAAGTTACGTTGTTGATGCCGTAGTTCTAGCTGTTGGTTAAACGGACTATGTGTTCTTAGTGGAAGCAATACGATCATCTTAAAACAATATTGTGAGTCCAGTCGTCGGTTTATTTATTAAGTAGTCGTATACGAAGCAGGATCCTGATCGCTTTGTATGTTTTCTTTTTCATTATTAACCGCATTATCCCGACGTCTTGTTTTAGTTCACCTCCTTGAAGGGCATTTGACAATCAGAGACACTTTAGAGTTCTTGTCTGCGTAGTCCCGCAGTGTGTGAGTCTGTCTGCTGAGATGAAGAGCAGACAGAGAGGGAAGTCTCCAGGGGCGAACAGCCACTGCAATCACCCACACAGAGACCACATTAACCCCCCATAGGGCCTGTGTGTGTGTGTGTGTGTGTGTGTGTGTGTGTGTGTGTGTGTGTGTGTGTGTGTGTGTGTGTGTGTGTGTGTGTGTGTGTGTGTGTGTGTGTGTGTGTGTGTGTGTGTGTGTGTGTGTGTGTGTGTGTGTGTGTGTGTGTGTGTTTGATCAAGTAAACCCGGCTTCATCCGGTGCGTTTGCATCATTAACTCAGATAGAGAAGCGGTGTTGTCTGTCTGCGTTTCTTTGCGTGTCTGTGCGTCGATGTCTTTCGTGTTTTCAGACAAACGCTCTTTTAATCAAACACTCCAGTTTCCTCTGTCTTTAATTATGCGAGGCGTAATGATGCATGGAGCCGTGTTGTCTTCATTAAAACTGAAGCACTCTTCCTCTCTGAAGTTAAACTACAGCAAACTTTTTAAAAGACGTCCCTCCCGTTGTCTTCGGGTCCAATCTGACCGATTTACTGCTTTCATCAATCATAACTTTTTAGTTTTACATTCGATTGCATTCAGGCTTCGTGACATCCTTCAGAGGAGACATGTGAACATATAGAGCTGATCAACACTTTCATTGGATTCTGGATGATTTAGTCAAGTTCGTAACACATGGTGTTCCCGGTCCGACCGCCCACACACCATGTAGACATCACTTCAGGGGACATCACATTGACTTACATGCATTTCCTGGAGACTTATCCTAACCCTAACCAGAACCAACACATGCCTGACCCTAACCAAGTCTTCACCCTAAAATTAATGATCCCCCTCCATGCCTTATGGGGACCTCCAATTTGTCCCCATAAGGGAGGCGAGTCCCCACACGTGAGCTATGTAGACATATGTAGGTCCCCACAAGTATAGTAATACTAGACCACACACACACACACATTATATGTGTTTCCCCCCTTATGTACCCATCCCCCCACGTGAATAACACCTGGCACACACAAACACACACACGCACACACACACACACAGAACAATTTGATACATTTCCCGCTCTTATGTGCCCCTCCCCCACATGGATCACACCTGGCACACGCAGTACATGTTCAGTGTCTGTTCTGTGTATATGTACTGCAGTTCTTCACGTGTGCCAGTACTCTGATACAACATGTACAGTTTGAAAGGGTGTGAAATGACATGTGGTGGTGATTAATGGTGTTTGTGTTAATGTAATATCAGTTAAAACAGGACCGGTCACATCTGACACGAACACCGACGTAAGGGGAACGAAGACAACAGGAGGGTTAACGAAGAGGTGTGGACTTAATGACAAAGTACTCACAGTATTTACAAAGAGACAGCTGTGAATAAGCTTTACAGTCATCTCTCGAATGAATGTGATGTGTCTGTGCGATGCTGGAAAACTGGAAAAAAGTAAAGTAGTTCAATATTTCAGGAAAAATAGTTTGGTAATTGTTTCGGTTACAAATGTGAGGAACACTGGACGTGAGGTTGGAAAGCAGAATGATAATGTGTGATGCTCATATCCCATGTGTGTGAAAGCATATTAGTGAAGTATACAAAGGTAGTCATTCACAAAACCTCATGTTGATGTATCTGACTACTTTCAGATCACCTCAATGTCAAATGCAATGCAAATAAAAACAGATATCAATAAGATGTTTTATATGTGCAGTTATTTGATGGTTTTATGTACGGGAATACAGTGACCTTGTTTTCTATCCTGATTATATAGTCCTGTTACATGTTGTCTGTGCTCCTACAGTAAATGTTGACTTTGTTGTCTCGGTAAAGTTAGAAATAAAGTGAAAGGTACGCTGGCAGATTGTGAAGAGGAGCGAGAGGAGAAGGAGAGATTCTCTAATGAGAGTCACTCAGGGCCTCTTTAATGGAGTGTGTGTGTGTGTGTGTGTGTGTGTGTGTGTGTGTGTGTGTGTGTGTGTGTGTGTGTGTGTGTGTGTGTGTGTGTGTGTGTGTGTGTGTGTGTGTTCAGGTATTGTTGCCATGGAAGCTGTGTGCGTGTTAACCCTGAAGGAGGGAGGATGATGAGTTGACCTCAGTTCCTCTGTGTCTTCAGATGCAAGCACCGCCTGTTATGATAAAGTTGTGTCTAACCCCAGAAACAGGCTTGTTAAACTTAAAGTTGTTTCTCATCAGTTTATCTCAGGTCTCAGATATATACAGAGCCTGTCTCTGATTGGCTGAAACACCAAACAGATCATTGCAGCATTACCCATAATCCCCTCTGTTTCAGCCCTGTTTCCAAAGTGCTGATTCTCTGTCTGTTACTTTAGATGAAAATAAGGAGACATGAAGAAGAGGGGACACATGTTGATGTAGAAGAGACATGGAGAAGAGGGGACACATGTTGATGTAGAAGAGACATGAAGAAGAGGGGACACATGTTGATGTAGGAGAGACATGAAGAAGAGGGGACACATGTTGATGTAGAAGAGACATGGAGAAGAGGGGACACATGTTGATGTAGAAGAGACATGAAGAAGAGGGGACACATGTTGATGTAGGAGAGACATGGAGAAGAGGGGACACATGTTGATGTAGAAGAGACATGGAGAAGAGGGGACACATGTTGATGTAGAAGAGACATGAAGAAGAGGGTTTTGCACAATAGGCGACCTTTAAGAAGGGGTATGTATTGTGGCGCTGTTAGCTTTCCATACTCTGCCGTCTCTGTGGACGTTCTTCATCATCTGTGTGCGTAAACAGCCTCTCCTTTAATCCCCACAAGCAATTTGGCTCCGGCTTGTTCTCGATGCAACAGCTTTCCTGACGTTCAGCCTGATATGTTTTATCTGGAATGAAGTGAGGTTCAGTTTAATCTGCTTCCTAAACAAATCACTGCCACGGCACTCGTTCCACTGCTGGGTAGCTTCCTGTGCGAGCGGCTAATTGGACTGAGATGTTACTCAGCACTCGACGAATTAAATGCATGTTTGGTTTGTTCAAAAAGTTTTAAACTGAAGTGACAGAGTAACTCAGAGTTCAGAGGAAGCCTATTTTGTGTAATGAGTGTAGATATGTGAAGCTGTGCTGAAACGAGACCAACATCCTCTTTAAATAATAAAAAATGTGAATGTTTTCCTACAAGGATGGAAAACGGTCTACTTATCGTATCCAAACCACCGCTTTAGCAGAACAGATCTAGCAATGTGGTTTAAATTGCACTTTCTGTCGTGTCATGTCATTTCCTGTGAAGCTTCATGTCGTTGTGTAACCATGGGTGCGTCTCACTTCGGTTATTTTTCATTTCCTCGCTCCTCGGGTTCACCGGAAGTGGATTTGTCCGCGCCATCTTGAGTAGCGTCCCAGTGGCCTTACTTTTGCCGGAGGATAACGGAGGAGCGATAATCGAGGAACCACCAGACCATCCTCCGGTGAAATCCAGACGCTCGCCCCGCCCCCTTACTGTGCATCGCTCACTGATTGGACGATGCAGCGCATGCACTGATCTGGCTGCGGTCAGCCGATCAGCTGTGCGGCGTCGTCACAAACGGACGTCGCTTCACGTGGCGCTCCGGAGGAAACGACGTCCCATTGCTCTTAGAACTCAGTTCCCTGCTTCTCGTGGTTTCCTTGCGTCCCTCCGTGCTTCTGTGGAGTCTATTTGTATATAACATTACCAGACTGATTCTTATCATTACATGATATGCGTATTGTGCTCATGCTATGACGATAGAATAAACAGACACAATCACTAATCCAGGTTCTGATGGGTTGGATACCAACGAGGGGAATAGTCAGAAGAACGTTCAGCTTGCAATAGAAAGTAGCAGAAGCCAGATGCAGGCGAGGTATCGAGGCTCTGGCCTTGGCCGCCTGGGTTAGCTCCGCGCCCACGCATAGCTGGGAATCAGTATGACCAAGATTCCCCTTTTCTGTAGAAGCTTGACGTATGGTGGTGCCAGAGTAGGGAGGGACTTCCACAGGCCGGCCGGATGCTGATTGGAGGATCGTGTTGCCAAGAGACTCTGAGTCTGCGCACCAACCAAAGAGAACCAAGTCTAAATCTCTTCAGCTAGTCTTGACCAATCATAAATGTACGGTGTGATAAAATGTATAGTCGCACGAGGTTCGAGGCTCTTGACGGATTTGGTGGTTACAGATGCCTGTGATTCCCAAAGACGCGACGAGTCCTTGGCCAAGTGATATATATTTTGCTCTCTTTACATTAAATAGTTAAACTTAGAAGTTGTCTGTCTTTTCTGGAATCCTGAACCCAACACTTCCCTGGTGGGAGGGACTAGACGCAGGGAAACGACGCAAGTGAGGGACGCAAGGAATCCATTTAACCGAAGTGAGATGCATGTGTTGCATCAGAACAACACATATTCCTTGAATCCTTGAAGACCAATGAATGCGCAACACCAAATTCATCATTGAATCCAGATGTTACATCAAAACAACAGAAGATAACTGTTCAGACACTCCCGGTGAGTTATGGCGCTAATAGAGGCCAAGACGCTCGCTCTTCGTTGTGACTCATACAAGAGTCGGGACTGCAGTCAGAGCATGGCGTTTAATGAAGACACAAACAAACAATATCCAACCCGGTGTCGGAGCATTTCAGCCTCTCCTCTTCGTAATCCACAAGAACGGCATTCGACAGGTAAATACCGATAAACCGCACCCACGTGATAACCAATACGAATTAAATGTGGCGTAAATGGAAATGTAGATACTATTAGAAATAATAAGAAATTGCAGAACAGGCATTTTAGCTCCTACAGAAGTGGAAAACATGTTTCTAACAGCGATCTTCTCCTTCAGATGGCAAGTGCTGAGTGAAAAGGTCACTGAGAGCTAGTGTTCATTTCCTCAGATATTTTTTATTTAGTGTTATTCTTAGTCCTTTGTTACATTTCCTTTTTAGTTTGAGTCATATTTAGTCACCTTCATCCTGTTTTTATTTAGTCAAGTTTTAGTCGACTAAAAGTCTGAGCATTTTAGTCATATTTTAGTCAAAGAAAAATAATTATTTTAGTCTACTTTTTGTCAATGAAAACTGTTGAGTCTTTTTTAGTCATCAGTCTATATAGAACGAGTCTTCCTGACAGTTCACAGTGTGCTGCTGCCCGGTGTAATTCAAATGTACCGCCGCGCGTAGCACAGACACACAGCTGCTGCCCAGCCGCAGCACAGACACACAGCTTCTGCCCAGCCGCAGCACAGACACACAGCTGCTGCCCAGCCGCAGCACAGACACACAGCTTCTGCCCAGCCGCAGCACAGACACACAGCTGCTGCCCAGCCGCAGCACAGACACACAGCTGCTGCTCAGCCGCAGCACAGACACACAGCTGCTGCTCAGCCGCAGCACAGACACACAGCTGCTGCCCAGCCGCAGCACAGACACACAGCTGCTGCCCAGCCGCAGCACAGACACACAGCTGCTGCTCAGCCGCAGCACAGACACACAGCTGCTGCTCAGCCGCAGCACAGACACACAGCTGCTGCCCAGCCGCAGCACAGACACACAGCTGCTGCTCAGCCGCAGCACAGACACACAGCTGCTGCCCTGCCGCAGCACAGACACACAGCTGCTGCCCAGCCGCAGCACCGGAAATGGAACTGCTGGGAGAAAAACTGACTATCGGGGATGTAACGTTATCTTTGATAATATTTCGTCTCCTCATTTTTCGTCAACGAAAGTAAAGAGAGATTTTGGCATAGTTTTTATTTAGTAAACTACACTTTCGTCTCGTCACTTTTCGTCGACGATATTGCATGATGATTTCGTTGCAGTTATTGTTTACTGCTGTCGGTGCCATCTCGTCATCGTCTCGTTTTCGTCGTGGAAAAAAAGGTCGTTGACGAACATATTTCGTCATAGTTTTAGTCGACAAAATTAACACTACTGAGAGCTGATGGTCGCTTTCTGAAAGACTTGACCTTCATCGTTCATTCATAACGGACAGAAAACACAGTAAAGTACAGTTCACTGCCTTTAAAACACCTTACTTTATGTCATATATACGGTCAAATATATCAGTGTTTATGGTGTATTTCAATGGTAGACCTTCTACAAAAATATATACATTATTGATGATTTTTTTTATTATTCTGCATGTATAAATGCACTTTATAGAAGTAAAACATCTACAAAAACTGAGAAGAAATGTATATTTTCAGACGTAAAGGGGCCCCAAACAGCATTTTCTCACATGTTTGCATTACATATTCAACCATTGGCAATTCTTTTTGATTTAATGTCCTTTTTAAGAGTTATTTCGAGTGCCTTTCTAGAGATACTGTCGGAAAGAGGAGATCCGGCAGCCCATTGGTGACCATGTTACCGTTGATTGACTAATGCATGGTCGGCTAGGCTGTAAAAGAAAATGCTTTTAATTTGGAATAAAAATGTAATAGAAATAAGTGAGAAAGTATGGTTTTATTACCATTTTGTTTACACTTAAAGGCACTTAAATGCATGTTTTAGACTGTTGATGTTAGGAAACACCTGCAGTGAGTCTAGTAGCATGTGATCCAAAATAAAGTGAGGTATATTCGTAGCTCTTATCCCTTATTAAAAGTCCTGCAGTGTGTGTGTGTGTGTGTGTGTGTGTGTGTGTGTGTGTGTGTGTGTGTGTGTGTGTGTGTGTGTGTGTGTGTGTGTGTGTGTGTGTGTGTGTGTGTGTGTGTGTGTGTTTATGAAAAGCCTCTTAGAGCAGGATTAGGATCATCATTGTCCGCTGGTTTGTGATAGGACATGGATTATGAGAGTGCAGAGATATGTTTAGCATCCTGAAGTCTCCCACCCGCACCGGCCCGTGAGCGGAGCTTAAAGACCGCATCTGCACCGTTTACATTCACATTCACAACACTCTGCAGAGGCTCAGCTTTGATCCGAGCAACACTTCCTACATGCAGATCTCAGAGTCAGCACGACGGCACACGTATCGGAGTCATTGGTATGTGAGGCTAAGAGATGAGAGGTAGCAACACACAGGTACTGCTGTGACTTTCTTTATGCAACTCAACGACACATCTTTGATCCTAACTATCTTTGATTCTTGTTGTCTAAGGTCCCATTGTTCGTTTGTCTGCAAGAAGCTCAAAACACAACAGAGACCAGGGGACACTAAAGAGTGACGCACACAGCTGGGAGACCAGGGGACACTAAAGAGTGACACACACAGCTGGGAGACCAGGGGACACTAAACAGTGACGCACACAGCTGGGAGACCAGGGGACACTAAAGAGTGACGCACACAGCTGGGAGACCAGGGGACACTAAAGAGTGACGCACACAGCTGGGAGACCAGGGGACACTAAAGAGTGACGCACACAGCCGGGAGACCAGGGGACACTAAAGAGTGACGCACACAGCCGGGAGACCAGGGGACACTAAAGAGTGACGCACACAGCTGGGAGACCAGGGGACACTAAAGAGTGACGCACACAGCTGGGAGACCAGGGGACACTAAAGAGTGACGCACACAGCTGGGAGACCAGGGGACACTAAAGAGTGACGCACACAGCTGGGAGACCAGGGGACACTAAAGAGTGACGCACACAGCTGGGAGACCAGGGGACACTAAAGAGTGACGCACACAGCTGGGAGACCAGGGGTGTTTCTCAATCGCGAGGATGCTGGCTTGGTAGTCGCGTACTTCCAAGTCACTTCCTTCAGAAACGAAGCAAGTATACTTCCAAGCCACGGCTTCGGAAAACGAAGAAGAATGGAACAGGCTAACAAGTATGCCACTCTCTCTAACGGTTTCAACATAAACTACCGAAAATCAATACCTCACGATGTCTATCTAATTATGAAGTTGCTTTACTTTCACGGGACACATGTTTCGTGATAACAAACACATTTAACAAAGTCACATATCTACCAACACATGTTCTACGCCACTACACTTACATTTAAATGCGTGCTGCGTCGGTTCATCAATTCTCCGCAAGGGTTTTTGAAATTGGTCCGTGCGCAAAGCATTGTGGGGATTTTAAGGACGCGAAGTCGACCCATGTGCAGCCTCGAAATTTCCCCCAAACCACGGACGCGGCATCGGTGGAATTCCAAGGATGCTGGAGATTGGAACAGTCCTTCGGCGGCACTCGATGACGTAGCATCCTTGAAATATTGGCTCGGAAGCCAGTATCCTCGAGATTGAGAAACGGCCCATTGTATGCAGTCGGATAGTCCAAAGATTAGCTCCTATCGTCTTTTCCTAACCACTATTCCTTGACGTCTGTGTGAAGCGCCACAGGATTAAGGAATAGTGGATAGGTATCAACACATCTAGAGGCTCTGCACCGTGCTCTGATGGAGTTGTTTTATGCTTTATGAACGTGGACAACAGAGTCACGTATATTCAGCATGACCAAGGTTGGAATTGAAATTAAAAAGTGAAGTTAAACTTTAGCTCGTCTAAGGACAGAGGGTCTAAGGACAGAGGGTCTGAGGACAGAGGGTCTAAGGACAGAGGGTCTACGGACAGAGGGTCTGAGGACAGAGGGTCTAAGGACAGAGGGTCTAAGGACAGAGGGTCTAAGGACAGAGGGTCTGAGGACAGAGGGTCTGAGGACAGAGGGTCTACGGACAGAGGGTCTACGGACAGAGGGTCTGAGGACAGAGGGTCTGAGGACAGAGGGTTTGAGGACAGAGGGTCTAAGGACAGAGGGTCTAAGGACAGAGGGTCTAAGGACAGAGGGTCTGAGGACAGAGGGTCTGAGGACAGAGGGTCTACGGACAGAGGGTCTAAGGACAGAGGGTCTAAGGACAGAGGGTCTAAGGACAGAGGGTCTAAGGACAGAGGGTCTGAGGACAGAGGGTCTAAGGACAGAGGGTCTAAGGA
>NW_027263099.1:40000-65000 GCF_902827115.2 Pseudochaenichthys georgianus
GTTCTTGAGTAAAATTAGAAGTACTCAGATCTTGAGTAAAAGTAGAAGTACTCAGATCTTGAGTAAAAGTAGAAGTACTCAGGTCTTGAGTAAAAGTAGAAGTACTCAGATCTTGAGTAAAAGTAGAAGTACTCAGGTCTTGTACTTGAATACAATTAGAAGTACTCAGATCTTGAGTAAAAGTAGAAGTACTCAGATCTTGAGTAAAAGTAGAAGTACTCAGGTCTTGTTCTTGAGTAAAAGTAGTAGAAGTACTCAGGTTGTGTTCTTGAGTAAAAGTAGAAATACTCAGATCTTGTTCTTGAGTAAAAGTAGAAGTACTCAGATATTGTACTTGAGTAAAAGTAGAAGTACTCAGATATTGTACTTGAGTAAAGTAGAAGTACCAGAGTGTAGGAATACTCTGTTACAGTAAAAGTCCTGCATTCAAAATGTTCCTCAAGTGAAAGTAGAAAAGTATTCTCATCTAAATATAGTGAAAGACAGTGAAAGTAGTCGTTGTGCAGATTGGTCCATTTCAGAATAATATATATGATATGTTTTATAATGATTGATCATGAAAGTGTTCTCAAAGCTGGTGAAGGAGCAGCTAGTCTGAAGTACTTTGTAGACTGCAGGGTAGCTGGTGAAGGTGCAGCTAGTCTGAAGTACTTTGTAGACTGCAGGGTAGCTGGTGAAGGTGCAGCTAGTCTGAAGTACTTTGTAGACTGCAGGGTAGCTGGTGAAGGTGCAGCTAGTCTGAAGTACTTTGTAGACTGCAGGGTAGCTGGTGGAGGTGCAGCTAGTCTGAAGTACTTTGTAGACTGCAGGGTAGCTGGAGGAGGTGCAGCTAGTCTGAAGTACTTTGTAGACTGCAGGGTAGCTGGTGGAGGTGCAGCTAGTCTGAAGTACTTTGTAGACTGCAGGGTAGCTGGTGGAGGTGCAGCTAGTCTGAAGTACTTTGTAGACTGCAGGGTAGCTGGTGGATTTACTCCAGGTGGAACTAAAGTCTGATTTAACACTTGGTTATATTTCACATCATTCATCCACATCTGTGAAGTAACTAAAGATACTAAATACATGTAGTGGAGTAGAAGTACACCATGTATTTCTCTGTAGTGAGGTAACCCTTTCATTTACAGGCTGTAGATCCATACAAATATTCAACTCTGCCTTTTCTGACAATGCCAAAGAAAAGTTGTGTCTTAAGTTTTAATTAGCTATCTGACACGTTAGAGTCAATGTAAGGGAGGAAGGGGGGGGGGGGTGATGAAAAATGGATGTGAGAAGTCATCGGGGAGAGGACCTCAATCGTGTTGGCTCTCTCTCCACGCTTTTCATTCGTCTTTTGACTTATTTATCGGGTCGAGAGGCGATATTATCTGTGGTGGATTCCAACACACACACACACACACACACACACACACACACACACACACACACACACACACACACACACACACACAGTCTTCAGAGGGGCAACCCTATTACGGAGAACCGGAGACTTCTAGCCGACTCTGCGCATCAGAATTATAATTGCAAAGTACCTTTTGATTGTTTGATCTCGTATCCAAAAGCGATTGTTTGTTATAAAAAGCAAGTGTGAGAAAAACTATTAACATAAAGAGGATGTGGTTCTATTAATACCCGGTTCTCTCTGTAGCCCCGCGGCTGGTTGTGATCCATAATTAACGGAGAACAGATCCCATTTGCACCTTCTGCTTCCTGCTGGAGCAGATCTCCGGAGAGCAGCGAGCAGAGGATGCTTCACACGGAGGACACCACTAGAGAGCTACTCTGATTCTAAAAACATAACGAGAGGGGGCCCATAACCGCACTTTCATATATTATGTGTCAGCGCAAATATTATTTTGTATTCTTAAGTAAAAGGAAGTAGTCGTTGTTGAACGTTGTTGCGTCTCGACTGCTCCACGGCGCTTCTCATTGTGTTGGAGCTTCTGCTAAAAGCGTAACATAGCATAGCACCTCCAGCTACTTCAATCTTTCCTTGTCAAAGAAACTGCTTTCACGCTTTTAAATGCATCGTTTTAACACGTGTTAAGGCTGGAAACTAAGCATTTAGATTACCGATATGTGGTTTGTTTATTGTAATAATGCATATTTGGGAATGGACAACAATGTGCGGAGCAGCTAGCTGTTTGAGAGCAGCCGGTCGCTCAATGGATGACAAGGCACTGCGAGTCTAACAATAGGGTGTTAAATAATTCAATTATGAGAGCCACCCATTTAGACAGAGCTAGCTAGATTGCTAACATTTGCTAGCTAGCTTGTTCGATCGGTAGCTAATATAAACTAGCCAATATGTTAGAGAGAAAGCGAACAGTGGCTAACTCGTAGAGGAGACAGCTTACTTTAGCTAGCTAGCTAAAGAGCAAACAGACAGGTTATTTAGTAAGTAGTCGAGCAATAAGGGGATAGTGTGGCTTAGGGTAGGGGTTTTATTTTCACTAGTAGGCTACCTACTTCCTGCATATCATTCGTAACATCATCACTTTACTCTCAAACTTGTTGCAAAGTGCACACTAGTTTTGCTCATTTCCTCTAAAGCTAACTAAACTCCTGTTTCGAGGATAGTTATGTTAGCTGCACTTCAGCTCATATGTGTTGTCCCTGATCAGTTCTGCACTTGTAACACTTGATAAGAAGGACGCGATAAAGCTCACTGCTTAGCCACTTCCATCATCACTTCCCAAACCAAAATGTCATTTCATTTCAAACCTTTATTTACCCAGGTAGGTTCCACATGAAACAGAAAAACATAAACAGAACAACAAAAGGACATCATCCAGCATCATTTACATAAGTATCCACATAAACAGGTACCAACAGCTTCCGATTGAGTAGCATCCAACCGAGCTTTAAAACATTTAGTGGCACCAGATTGTTCAGTTTCCATTTAATTTGCATACTGTTCCAAGACAGAGGAGCTGCATCTAAAAGCTGCTTCCCTAAGACAGTCCTAGCAGTTGGCACATTTAATAAAACCACAGCATTCGATCTCAGGCAGTAGCCACTTACAATTCTCCGTGAGATCAGGGAGCAGATATAAGATGGAAGTTTCCCTAGCATGGCTTTGTATATGAAAATGTACCAGTGACTGAGCCTGATTGTAAGATGTCTAAATTGTCCTTCTTGTTCCTGGACTCGCACCGTGTTTGTTTAGCCTTGTTTCCCAGTGTGAGGAGCGGCGGCCAACTCTCTGCTTCATTATTCATTAGAGCCGGTCTCACATCACAGCAGCACCGCAATGCTGCATTTACTGCACTGTTGTTCTTTGTCTTCACCCAGAAAACCTTCTCTCTGTCTTTCACCATGTCACTTTCTGTCTTTCCATCTTTGACTGAATAACTAGATGTAATAATTTGAAACATCTGGCGATCAAACTTCACTTTCTTCTCATCATCATGTAGACAGTTAATGTCCTGTGTTTTCTCATCGTATTATTCATGCATCTGGAAAGGCACAAAGAAATGTCCTCAGACTGCGATCTCTCACTCACAAAGTGCCGGACAAAAGAATAAAGAGAAAGATTTTTCTAAGAAATTATATTCAGACAAGCATGACATTTCAAGTAGTTCATTTTCTCCACTGCTCTGCTCTTACAATACAGGAACCTCTGTCCGGATGTGTCCTTTAGATTCGTTAAGAAGTCAATAGTGAAGCCAAGCTGTGAGCGAGTGAGCATTTTAATGAGAAGCCCCAAAACGGGAGCTGACACATGTTCAACATGTCAGATTCTGTTAGATTCCCATTGTTTTTATATTTTGGTTTTTTATTAAAACACAACCCTGGGAATAAAATGAGGTTTAGCTTCTGGTTGTGAAGCGAGATGATGAAAAAGGTAGGACATTGGAAACAAAGGACAACGAAGAAGAGAGGAGGGGAAGCTGATTTCAAATGTGTTCAAAAATATCTTTGATCTGTGTTTTCTGTCTTCTTTTCTTAACATCTGTTACTGCGATACAGAAGTGTATAAAACAGCATTAAAAAAAGTTGAAAATATACAAGTTGACCGTGAAGATAACAAATCTATAAACTGTCTTACAAATAAAACACTATTGAAGGGTTGATTGACAGTAAATACAACATAGAGCAGGATATTATATACATTAAGTGTGTAACGACATCATCAAATATAGGTGTAAAGACAGACTGCATGTTTAAAAACGCATGAGTTGAATAAACAATGATGATTGGTCAATTTTGAACATTCTGAGGTCTGCTCCTTTCCAATAGCAGACCGTTGCTAAGGAGAGCAGACCGTTGCTAAGGATAACGGACCGTAACTAAGTAGAACAGACCGTTGCTAAGGAGAATATACCGTTGATAAGGAGAACAGACCGTTTCTAAGGATAACATACCGTTGCTAAGGATAACATACCGTTGCTAAGGAGAGCAGACCATTGCTAAGGATAACAGACCGTAACTAAGGAGAACAGACCGTTGCTAAGGAGAATATACAGTTGATAAGGAGAACAGACCGTTGCTAAGGATAACAGACTGTTACTAAGGAAAACAGACCGTTGCTAAGGATAACGGATTGTAGCCAAGGATAACGGACCGTAACTAAGGAGAACAGACTGTTGATAAGGAGAACATACTGTTGCTAAGGAGAACATACTGTTGCTAAGGAGAACGGATTGTAGCCAAGGATAACAGACCGTTGCTAAGGAAAACAGACCGCTGCTAAAGATAACAGACCGCTGCTAAGGAGAACATACTGTTGCTAAGGAGAACAAACCGTAGCTGTGGCCAAACAAAAAATAGTTTTCTCCATCAGAAAACAGTGGAGAGATTTTTTTATATTTTTGCAGAGCACAAACTGTGGATTCATGATGGCTCAACTGACTCCAGTAAAGACAATCATTGCCAGCTCTGTTTAAAGCAACAGAACGAAGATCCACAAAATCCCTATTTGGAAAGCAACGGTCAGTATAAACAGCTCTTGTTTATCACAATAACAATATCTATATTTTAGATCAATCCGGCTTTATTGACCATCTTTCTGCGGAGCCCCCGAAGCGCCTGACAACTGCAGTCTGTCTCCATTATAATCAGCCAGGCACTAAACACATCAACACAAGCAGAGGATAAAAGCATTCAGCTCATTGATTAGCTTTGTTCATTTCTCTCTGGCTGGTGAAGGAGAGAACGCTCTGTGGCAGAGCAGCAGTGAAGCAGAACGCAATAACAAGATGCGTCTCATTGCTATCAGCAATGAGACAGTGAGAAGACCACAGCCTTCAGAGGCTTCATGTTAGGAAGACAAGCAACAAGAGAAACTACTTCTATAAGAAAAGTAGATCTGCCACCTCTATCGGTGGGTCTGCTTTAGTTAAGGAGAGGAGGAGAGGACTCTTTAAAGTAGAGACACTACAAACTGATATACACCTGAACATCAGCAGGAGAGGACTCTTTAAAGTAGAGACACTACATACTGATATACACCTGAACATCAGCAGGAGAGGACTCTTTAAAGTAGAGACACTACAGACTGATATACACCTGCACATCAGCAGGAGAGGACTCTTTAAAGTAGAGACACTACATACTGATATACACCTGAACATCAGCAGGAGAGGACTCTTTAAAGTAGAGACACTACATACTGATATACACCTGAACATCAGCAGGAGAGGACTCTTTAAAGTAGAGACTGCACACTGATATGAGCTTGACATTGAGCCTCTTTAAGTATTTTAGGCATGAATACTGAAACAAATATGTACAAAGTACAATAACCCTCACGGCCCATCCACACGACAGCTTCAAAAAAAGCTTGCCGGTGGGCGTGTCTGAAGCTCGACCAACAACCAATCTCCCGCCCCTGACACACAAGCAGCGGTTTGATTGGCTAGAGCTTGTACTGGCATATGATTCGATTGGCTGACGCTTCCACCGAAAGCTTCAGAAGCTGGAACGCCAGGAAAGCTCCGCTCTGCTTCCCACAATGCAGTTCGGCGAAAAGTGACGTCACCCCATTCAAAGGGAATGGGCGGACGCGTTGGAACCCGTGTTTGAAGCTGTCGAAGCCGAAGTGTGGACGGGCCTTACAGTACTACTCCTGTTTCCTTACAGTGGCATCTCACATCGATACAAATAAGTTCAGGACATCGAGGAGATTACAAGTCCTCCTCATCAAAGCAGATTCTCCGTAAAAGCCTTTAAACATTTCGCCAACATTTAAACACAATAGCTCCCCGTGGAGTGTGTGTGGATTACATCAATAACACACGAGGTAAATAAAGACTATTATCTTTGCTGCTCTAAGCAACACGTATTCCTTCCTGGTGACTCTGGTCCCAACAAGAAAGTAAATCAAGTGAGAAAGCAACCGTGTGAGCATGGACCTAAGACAAGTGTGTGTGTGTGTGTGTGTGTGTGTGTGTGTGTGTGTGTGTGTGTGTGTGTGTGTGTGTGTGTGTGTGTGTGTGTGTGTGTGTGTGTGTGTGTGTGTGTGTGTGTGTGTGTGTGTGTGTGTGTGTGTGTGTGTGTGTGTGTGTGTGTGTGTGTGTGTGTGTGTGGTCAGGAGTACATATGAAATGATGCAGCATCCGGTGAAGCCGTTAAGTGAAATATCACTGCACTCCGCTTCGTTCAGCGTCACTTCGTCTGAGTTCATTGGTTCACGAGGAGCACTAATTAAGGGGGATGGCTTTGTTTATCGTCATGCCGACACTCGTTAAGATCTTCTTCTTTTTCTTCTTCTGGTTGCTGGTGATATTAACCCACCCTTCACAACATATAATGTAACAGCTGTATCTGCTGTACACACACACACACACACACACACACACACACACACACACACACACACACACACACACACACACACACACACACACACACACACACACACACACACACACACACACACACACACACACACACACACACACACACACACACACACACACACACACACACACACACACATCTTGACACCACTCACATATATGCACACACTGTAATGCACTGAAATCACACATTAGTATACCCACAGTGCGTTGATGAATGTTTTGAAAATCCTGAGTGTCCTCCCCCAACATGAGAGTAGCATGCTACAAAGGTATCAACTGTAGCTGTGAACATGACAGGATGCTTGATGACCTGGGGGGTGTACTGCGAAGCAGGATTTTCTCTTAGCGGCTAAATTCAGGGGAAACTCCGGCTTTCCGGTCATCCGAAGCTGGTTCTCTTCTTAGCGGCTAGATCTCCATGGTAACTGATGCTAAGCAGCTAACCTGGTCGGGACCAGGTTAGGTTGCAGGCTAAGAGCTCAACTCAGTGAAAGCACCGCCTGCTGACCAATCAGAGCTCAGTGTGCGGAGTTTAAAGCGATCAAGTCATATCACAGGAGAAAGGAAATACAGAAAAACTGCCGTTGCAGGAAAGACGGCCGGCAGAAATCACCGACTGTGTGAACGTGAACATGAATAGAATATCACCTCCATCTTCAGAGCAATCTGACTATTATAACATTAGCGGTAAGAAAGCTTACTTAAATATCTGCCACGACATCAGTAACCGGATCAGAGTACATTAAGTACAGTCCGCGGCATATCACTTCATAATGTATCACATATCTCCTGATCTGAGTCAGCTGAGCCGTATCTGGCCGTGCAACACTCACAGCGTCACAGACTGGAGGCAGAAGCATTATTTTAAGCAACACATTAAGTTGAGGAAACACTCGAGTTAAATGTAATGAAAGTCAGATCGTGTTTTAGACGGGCAGTGATATCATAAACCTGTTAATGTACGCATTCAAACACGTGTTCTGCTCCAGCTGTGTTCACCTTGCAGCTGCAGCTCTGAGGCTCTGATCCTGATCAAGTGTTTAAGTCATGGATGTTTAAAGTTTAACTTCTTCATATGTCTAGTATTAAAGTTCACTTTTCATTCAGGAAGTATGACGCTGCGCTGTCAGTACGCTTCTCCATGTTTGTGATTGGTCGAATGCTCCAGATACCACCCCTTTCATGTGAACGCGCACCTAGCTAGATAGGACACGGCTGGCTTGAGCGATCCACTTGATAACCAGCGTCGTAGGACAGTTTAGCGAGAGCGCGTATGTTTTGGATTAGGCCAACCGGCTAACTCAAACATATCCAGGTTAGGTTGAACCAGGTTCGTAGTATAGGCCCCTGGAAGAGCATCAGGACTGCTTGAGGCAGATGATAGCTATGTGATCAACATGATGACTCAGCCTCTATGGAGAGAGACATCAAGCATGCTCATTTCTGACGTGGAGCTAATCTGAAGTAAACATTGATACTGCTTTCTGTCCCTCCATCTTGTGACTGTGTGACTCCCTCTCTTGATATCAGCATGTGAAGGACACTGCTCAGGAACTAGTGGATGCTCTGTATGTGATGACTCCTTCCTTCTGGAGAGGATCACAGACACATGGATCCTGAGGCTGAAGCTCGAGCCGGGGACCAGGGAGATTTAACATTTTTGAGATTTTGAGAAAAAGTCCGAATTCTTAGATTCTTTGAAAAAAAAGTCAGGATTTTGAAATGTTTAGAAAAAGTAAAAAAAAAATTGTAAAAGTCAGATTTTTTTGCAAAAGTCAGAATTTTTGAGAAAAAGTCATATTTTTGAGGAAAAAGTCAGAATTTTGAAATGTTTAGAAAAAGTCAATTTTTTTTTAAAAGTCAGATCTTTGAGAAAAAAGTCCGATTTTTTGAGAAAAAGTCAACATTTTTAGAAAAAATCCGATTTTTCCGATTTAGAAAAAACACAGTATTTTGTTCATGACAACAGGATGTATGATAACAAGAACCGGTATTCCTCCATCTTGTGACTGTGTAACTCCCTCTCTTGATATCAGCATGTGAAGGACACTGCTCAGGAACTAGCTGATGCTCTGTATGTGATGACTCCTTCCTTCTGGAGAGGACCACAGATACATGGATCCTGAGGCTGAAGCTCAAGCCGGGGACGAGTGAGATGTTTCTAACAATGATGATGATAATGATGAAGATGTCCTACCTCTCTGCGTCTCGAGGCCCAGCAGGTCTGTTTGACTTTCCACACCACAGCAGCGACCAGCAGCAGAGACAGGAAACAGCTGCAGGAGGGGAGGGGGGAGAAATACATGTATCCTTAGTGTTGCATGAACGAAAAAAATATCATGCAGGAGGTGTCCGATTGAAATGTGGGATAACGACAGCGCAGCACCACCTGTTTGAATGCCTTCAATGCTCAACTGAATGTATACGTGCTGGATGTTTCAAATAATAATTCAGAAGAAGAAAAGAAGGACACAGGGGCCGTTTCTCCATCGAGAGGATACTGGCTTCCAAGCCAATATTTCAAGGATGCTACGTCATCGAGTGCCGCCGAAGGACTGTTCCAATCTCCAGCATACTTGGAATTCCACCGAGGCCGCGTCCTTGGTTTGAGGGTAATTTCGAGGCTGCACATGGGTAGACTTCGCGTCCTTCAAATCCCCACAATGCTTTGCGCACAGACCAATTTCCCCAAATCTGTGACGGAAAATGTAAGGCGGGGCCTCTCGCACACCTGCACACTTGCTCGCCTGTTCGCCTGTTCCACTCTTTGTTTTCCGAATGCCAGGAAGTATTCTTGCCTCGCTTCTGAAGCAAGTGACTCGGAAGACATGTGCTACCAAGCAAGCATCCTCGCGATTGAGAAACGGCCAGCAAGTACATAGGAGGTACTGTGAACAAATGTGTCCGTGCGGAACCATACCCCCAACAGCTGGGAGACCAGGGGACACTAAAGAGTGGTGCTCCCCTGGTCTCCCAGCTGTGTGCGTCAATCTTTAGTGTCCCCTGGTCTCCAGCTGTGTGTGTCACTCTTTAGTGTCCCCTGGTCTCCCAGCTGTGTGCGTCACTCTTTAGTGTCCCCTGGTCTCCCAGCTGTGTGCGTCACTCTTTAGTGTCCCCTGGTCTCCCAGCTGTGTGCGTCAATCTTTAGTGTCCCCTGGTCTCCAGCTGTGCGTGTCACTCTTTAGTGTCCCCTGGTCTCCCAGCTGTGTGCGTCACTCTTTAGTGTCCCCTGGTCTCCCAGCTGTGTGCGTCACTCTTTCGTGTCCCACTAGTCTCTAAGCTGTGTGCGTCACTCTTTAGTGTCCCCTGGCCTCCCAGCTGTGTGTGTCACTCTTTAGTGTCCCCTGGTCTCCCAGCTGTGTGCGTCACTCTTTAGTGTCCCCTGGTCTCCCAGCTGTGTGCGTCACTCTTTAGTGTCCCCTGGTCTCCCAGCTGTGTGCGTCACTCTTTAGTGTCCCCTGGTCTCCCAGCTGTGTGCGTCACTCTTTAGTGTCCCCTGGTCTCCCAGCTGTGTGCGTCACTCTTTAGTGTCCCCTGGTCTCCAGCTGTGTGCGTCACTCTTTCGTGTCCCACTAGTCTCTAAGCTGTGGGCGTCACTCTTTAGTGTCCCCTGGTCTCCCAGCTGTGTGCGTCACTCTTTAGTGTCCCCTGGTCTCCCAGCTGTGTGCGTCACTCTTTAGTGTCCCCTGGTCTCCCAGCTGTGTGCGTCACTCTTTAGTGTCCCCTGGTCTCCCAGCTGTGTGCGTCACTCTTTAGTGTCCCCTGGTCTCCTAGCTGTGTGCGTCACTCTTTAGTGTCCCCTGGTCTCCCAGCTGTGTGCGTCACTCTTTAGTGTCCCCTGGTCTCCCAGCTGTGTGCGTCACTCTTTAGTGTCCCCTGGTCTCCCAGCTGTGTGCGTCACTCTTTAGTGTCCCCTGGTCTCCAGCTGTGTGCGTCACTCTTTAGTGTCCCCTGGTCTCCCAGCTGTGTGCGTCACTCTTTAGTGTCCCCTGGTCTCCCAGCTGTGTGCATCACTCTTTAGTGTCCCCTGGTCTCCCAGCTGTGTGCATCACTCTTTAGTGTCCCCTGGTCTCCCAGCTGTGTGCGTCACTCTTTAGTGTCCCCTGGTCTCCCAGCTGTGTGCGTCACTCTTTAGTGTCCCCTGGTCTCCCAGCTGTGTGCGTCACTCTTTAGTGCCCCCTGGTCTCCCAGCTGTGTGCGTCACTCTTTAGTGTCCCCTAGTCTCCCAGCTGTGTGCGTCACTCTTTAGTGTCCCCTGGCCTCCCAGCTGTGTGCGTCACTCTTTAGTGTCCCCTGGCCTCCCAGCTGTGTGCGTCACTCTTTAGTGTCCCCTGGTCTCCCAGCTGTGTGCATCACTCTTTAGTGTCCCCTAGTCTCCCAGCTGTGTGCGTCACTCTTTAGTGTCCCCTGGCCTCCCAGCTGTGTGCGTCACTCTTTAGTGTCCCCTAGTCTCCCAGCTGTGTGCGTCACTCTTTAGTGTCCCCTGGCCTCCCAGCTGTGTGCATCACTCTTTAGTGTCCCCTGGTCTCCCAGCTGTGTGCATCACTCTTTAGTGTCCCCTGGTCTCCCAGCTGTGTGCGTCACTCTTTAGTGTCCCCTGGTCTCCCAGCTGTGTGCGTCACTCTTTAGTGTCCCCTGGTCTCCCAGCTGTGTGCGTCACTCTTTAGTGTCCCCTGGTCTCCCAGCTGTGTGCGTCACTCTTTAGTGTCCCCTGGTCTCCCAGCTGTGTGCGTCACTCTTTAGTGTCCCCTGGTCTCCCAGCTGTGTGCGTCACTCTTTAGTGTCCCCTGGTCTCCCAGCTGTGTGCGTCACTCTTTAGTGTCCCCTGGTCTCCAGCTGTGTGCGTCACTCTTTCGTGTCCCACTAGTCTCTAAGCTGTGGGCGTCACTCTTTAGTGTCCCCTGGCCTCCCAGCTGTGTGTGTCACTCTTTAGTGTCCCCTGGTCTCCCAGCTGTGTGCGTCACTCTTTAGTGTCCCCTGGTCTCCCAGCTGTGTGCGTCACTCTTTAGTGTCCCCTGGTCTCCCAGCTGTGTGCGTCACTCTTTAGTGTCCCCTGGTCTCCTAGCTGTGTGCGTCACTCTTTAGTGTCCCCTGGTCTCCCAGCTGTGTGCGTCACTCTTTAGTGTCCCCTGGTCTCCCAGCTGTGTGCGTCACTCTTTAGTGTCCCCTGGTCTCCCAGCTGTGTGCGTCACTCTTTAGTGTCCCCTGGTCTCCAGCTGTGTGCGTCACTCTTTAGTGTCCCCTGGTCTCCCAGCTGTGTGCGTCACTCTTTAGTGTCCCCTGGTCTCCCAGCTGTGTGCATCACTCTTTAGTGTCCCCTGGTCTCCCAGCTGTGTGCATCACTCTTTAGTGTCCCCTGGTCTCCCAGCTGTGTGCGTCACTCTTTAGTGTCCCCTGGTCTCCCAGCTGTGTGCATCACTCTTTAGTGTCAAAAACACCTTCAAGTGCAAGAAGAAATAAATAAATCACACAACCATGAAACAGGGTCTTCACACTCGTTCACTGAGCACAGGCAGCCGGGGGTCAGGACAGAAAAGGGCGGCGAGAGGTCAGAGGTCAACGAGCGACATGATGCTCCCTCACAAAGAACAAGGTCCACACACACACACACACACACACACACACACACACACACACGGTTCAGTGTGTCTGGGCACAAAGCTCTTCTCTCAAACCAGAACTTCTGACAAGAACTCAAAACAAGCGCAGCCAAATAACTGACAACAGGAAGTGCCGGAGAAACTGCTGAACACAGCAACTTCTGAAACAATCCTCCTCTTCATCTGTGTGTGCGTGTGTGTGTGTGTGTGTGTGTGTGTGTGTCCTCCATGTGTCTCTATGAGGAGATGATTGTGAAGGGTATTAGTGCCGTAATTAGCGTGACATTTTCAGAAGCGACCACATCGACCTCTGAGCTGCACTCAGACACTTCACTCAGGAAACCCCCTCCTTTTCCTGAGTGGATGAAAACCGTCCACTTTCAACACTGTAACTACCGACCGCTTCAACGTCCAGTCGGCGACGTTCAGGGTCATCAAGCTGGACACCTGGCTCTGCTGTTGGAAACTCTGGATCTCTACGATCATTCGTATCATTTAGCTGTTGTTGTTTTATTATTTATTTAAATCTATACACACGTCCGTCTGTCCTGTGAACGCGATCCTCCTCTGTTTCTCTACCCGAGGTTTCTTCCAGTTTCCCCCGATAACTGTGGGGGGATTGGGGATTGTTTCCGGTGAGGGTTTAGGCCGGGGATTGCGTAAGAAGTACAAAGTGTAAAGCCCGCTGAGAGTAATGTGTAATCTGTGATATTGGGCGTATTACAAACAAATGATGTTGAGGATTTGTTGGGTTACTTCTTATCTGTCAAAGTCAACTTTATTGTCAATCTTTCATGTTGTGTGCAGTGGCGCCAGCAGGGGGGGCCAGGGGGGGGCCATGGCCACCCTGATATATGTGTTGGCCCCCCCTGGCCCCCCCACCACACACACCGCCTCAATTACATTCTTGGTTTTGGTGGGCCACCCCAAGATGTGCAGTGGCCCCCCCTATGAAACATTTCTGGAGGCGCCACTGGTTGTGTGTACAGAGAGAGATCGAAATACTGTTTCCCACAATCCCGAATACAAAAATACGAATATATATAAAAACATGTATAAATATCTGCAGCCTGTTCCTGAGTGCATCGTCTTGTCTCTTAATATGTAGCTCTTCACGGTGTCTGTTGGTGCAGCAATATTTATTTTTGGATAAGTGCAATTGAATTTGACTGCATTATTATAATAACATGCTACAATTATTCGACTTTATTGCGCGGCTGTGCCTTTACGAGGACCCCCACTACACTGAACCCACCCAGAACAATTACACACAAGATTACAAGACGAATACAGTTACTAAATGCCTCCTCTGGCTGGGATTCAAATCCAATCAGGCCCTCAAACTCCCCGTTCAGTCGGTATTACCACCGCCTCGCCGTTAATGCGCTCAGCTCAGCCAATGGAGCGCAGCGGCTAATTGTTGCTGTTACCGAGGCCTAAGGGAGGAAGATGAAGAGGGAGGAAGAGGGGGAGAGGAGGGGACGGTAACACTCCACTGAGCCTCCTGATAGGTGCAGATTTAAAGGTCTCCTATTATGATGTTCTTCATCACTTTATCACAGCTCTCAGATATATCCAGAGCCTGTCTCTGATTGGCTGAAACACCAAACAGAACATTGCAGCATTACCCAGAATCCCCTCTGTTTCAGCCCTGTTTCCAAAGTGCTGATTCTCTGTCTGTTACTTTAGATGAAGACAAGGAGCCCCTCCCCACGCCCCTCTGAGAGACATCTGGTTACAAAGAACTCAATGGAGTTCTAGAGGAGATTCAGGTGATAAGGGGGGGGGGGTTACCTTGTTGCTGATTGGCTAATGGCTACACAAGACAACACATCGTTATGACATCATAAAGTGGCCAAAATCTGATCAGCTCATTTTCAGACAGGTTTTTATAGAAATGGATCAAAAAGAGAGAAAATCTTTGTTCCTGAAACTTTCAGAGTCTCTTTCCACAGAGGGGACACATGCTGATGTAGAAGAGACATGGAGAAGAGGGGACACATGTTGATGTAGAAGAGACATGGAGAAGAGGGGACACATGTTGATGTAGAAGAGACATGGAGAAGAGGGGACACATGTTGATGTAGAAGAGACATGAAGAAGAGGGGACACATGTTGATGTAGAAGAGACATGAAGAAGAGGGGACACATGTTGATGTAGAAGAGACATGGAGAAGAGGGGACACGTGTTGATGTAGAAGAGACATGAAGAAGAGGGGACACATGTTGATGGAGAAGAGACATGGAGAAGAGGGGACACATGTTGATGTAGAGGAGACATGAAGAAGAGGGGACACATGTTGATGTAGGAGAGACATGAAGAAGAGGGGACACATGTTGATGGAGAAGAGACATGGAGAAGAGGGGACACATGTTGATGTAGGAGAGACATGAAGAAGAGGGGACACATGTTGATGGAGAAGAGACATGGAGAAGAGGGGACACATGTTGATGTAGGAGAGACATGGAGAAGAGGGGACACATGTTGATGTAGAAGAGACATGAAGAAGAGGGGACACATGTTGATGTAGAAGAGACATGAAGAAGAGGGGACACATGTTGATGTAGAAGAGACATGGAGAAGAGGGGACACGTGTTGATGTAGAAGAGACATGAAGAAGAGGGGACACATGTTGATGTAGAAGAGACATGAAGAAGAGGGGACACATGTTGATGTAGAAGAGACATGAAGAAGAGAGGGACACATGTTGATGTAGAAGAGACATGAAGAAGAGGGGACACATGTTGATGTAGAAGAGACATGAAGAAGAGGGGACACATGTTGATGTAGAGGAGACATGACGAAGAGGGGACACATGTTGATGTAGAAGAGACACGAAGAAGAGGGGACACATGTTGATATAGAAGAGACATGAAGAAGAGGGGGACTACATGTTTGATGGAGTAAAAAAAGAGACATGGAGAAGAGGGGACACATGTTGATGTAGGAGAGACATGAAGAAGAGGGGACACATGTTGATGTAGAGAGACATGAAGAAGAGGGGACACATGTTGATGTAGAAGAGACATGAAGAAGAGGGGACACACGTTGATGTAGAAGAGACATGAAGAAGAGGGGACACATGTTGATGTAGAGAGACATGAAGAAGAGGGGACACATGCTGATGTAGAAGAGACATGAAGAAGAGGGGACACATGTTGATGTAGAGGAGACATGAAGAAGAGGGGACACATGTTGATGTAGAGGAGACATGAAGAAGAGGGGACACATGTTGATGTAGAAGAGACATGAAGAAGAGGGGACACATGTTGATGTAGAAGAGACATGAAGAAGAGGGGACACATGTTGATGTAGAAGAGACATGAAGAAGAAGGGACACATGTTGATGTAGAAGAGACATGAAGAAGAGGGGACACATGTTGATGTAGAAGAGACATGAAGAAGAGGGGACACATGTTGATATAGAAGAGACATGAAGAAGAGGGGACACATGTTGATGGAGAAGAGACATGAAGAAGAGGGGACACATGTTGATGTAGAAGAGACATGAAGAAGAGGGGACACATGTTGATATAGAAGAGACATGAAGAAGAGGGGACACATGTTGATGGAGAAGAGACATGGAGAAGAGGGGGGACACATGTTGATGTAGAAGAGACATGAAGAAGAGGGGACACATGTTGATGTAGAAGAGACATGAAGAAGAGGGGACACATGTTGATGTAGAAGAGACATGAAGAAGAGGGGACACATGTTGATATAGAAGAGACATGAAGAAGAGAGGACACATGTTGATGTAGGAGAGACATGAAGAAGAGGGGACACATGTTGATGTAGAAGAGACATGAAGAAGAGGGGACACATGTTGATGTAGAAGAGACATGAAGAAGAGGGGACACATGTTGATGTAGAAGAGACATGAAGAAGAGGGGACACATGTTGATGTAGGAGAGACATGGAGAAGAGGATGTTGCAGAATAGGTGACCTTTAAAGCTGTGCAGGTCAAATCAAATCAAAATGTATTAAAGCCCCAAATCAACAACAATGCCTCAAAGGGCTGAACAAAGCAAACAACAGCAAAGACAAAAACAAATACAAACGTCGTAGCACAACAATTATAAAAACATTACACAACAACAACAACAACATAAGCATTGCCATATAATAAAAGCATGCGACAGAAGTGACGCTAATGTAGAGAGAAAGGTAGCAGCAATAGGACTGATTAAACAGCCGGGGAATGAGTCCGTGTGTGTGTGTGTGTGTGTGTGTGTGTGTGTGTGTGTGTGTGTGTGTGTGTGTGTGTGTGTGTGTGTGTGTGTGTGTGTGTGGTCCTGCTGTTTAAGTGGTGCGGTGGCTTAGTTTAAAGAGGGATCAACACACAGTGAAGGAGAACACTTCTGAGCCACAGACTTCTCACGATGGAAACAGCTTTCCATCTGCAGCAAACCAGCTCTCAGCGAAGAGACAAGCGGAGACTGAACATGCGTTTATCCGCCAGAGGACATGTGTCTTTTTCAAAATACTTTCTTTTTCAAATTGAGTATTTCTATCTTTGTGTTTTTGTTATCAGCGAATGTGGATGTGAATAGGGGAGATGTACCACATGTAAGAAGTAGAAAGTACAGGTATTTGAGTTCAACATGAGAGAAGTAGAAAGTACAGGTATTTGAGTTCAACATGTAAGAAGTAGAGAGTACAGGTATTGAGTTCAACATGAGAGAAGTAGAAAGTACAGGTATTTGAGTTCAACATGTGAGAAGTAGAAAGTACAGGTATTTGGGTTCAACATGTAAGAAGTAGAAAGTACAGGTATTTGAGTTCAACATGAGAGAAGTAGAAAGTACAGGTATTTGAGTTCAACATGTAAGAAGTAGAAAGTACAGGTATTTGGGTTCAACATGTAAGAAGTAGAAAGTACAGGTATTTGAGTTCAACATGAGAGAAGTAGAAAGTACAGGTATTTGAGTTCAACATGTAAGAAGTAGAAAGTACAGGTATTTGGGTTCAACATGTAAGAAGTAGAAAGTACAGGTATTTGAGTTCAACATGAGAGAAGTAGAAAGTACAGGTATTTGAGTTCAACATGTGAGAAGTAGAAAGTACAGGTATTTGAGTTCAACATGTAAGAAGTAGAAAGTACAGGTATTTGGGTTCAACATGTAAGAAGTAGAAAGTACAGGTATTTGAGTTCAACATGTGAGAAGTAGAAAGTACAGGTATTTGAGTTCAACATGAGAGAAGTAGAAAGTACAGGTATTTGAGTTCAACATGTGAGAAGTAGAAAGTACAGGTATTTGGGTTCAACATGTGAGAAGTAGAAAGTACAGGTATTTGAGTTCCACAGGTAAGAAGTAGAAAGTACAGGTATTTGAGTTCAACATGTAAGAAGTAGAAAGTACAGGTATTTGAGTTCAACATGTGAGAAGTAGAAAGTACAGGTATTTGAGTTCAACATGAGAGAAGTAGAAAGTACAGGTATTTGAGTTCAACATGTAAGAAGTAGAAAGTACAGGTATTTGAGTTCAACATGTGAGAAGTAGAAAGTACAGGTATTTGAGTTCAACATGTAAGAAGTAGAAAGTAAAAAGTGTTCAGAAACACAGTGTGAACATCTGTGGCATTTTATATCCCAGGTGGTGGTGATGATGATGGTGATGATGATGATGATGATGATGATGATGATGATGATGATGATGATGATGATGATGATGATGATGATGATGATGATGATGATGATGATGATGATGATCTCCATTAAAATGTCGGTGTGAATGAGACTGTTTCCATCCAGTGTGAGATCTCCTCTGGGATTTGGTTCTTACTTAAAGACTCTCTGATCCGTGCCCTCCCGTTGGTCCCGTTGAGAGAAGAGTTAATATAAATGTTGACGTGATCATAATACGATGGGTCTTCAGATACTGCGCTGAGCCCAGAGCAATAACATCAGGAACCAGCAGCGAGAGGTCTTGGAACACTTTGCAGCAGGCCATGCTCACCTCCTTCAGATGTTTAAAGCAGCCTCTCATTAATATCATGCTAGTGCAGACAGTCATTAGGAACGGCTCGACTAATGATGTCTGGTATTATAAAAAGCGACAAAGACGGGTCGAGCAAAAACAAGAATGTCTTCCAAGAACACGTTATTATTAATTTGACTTACAAAATAACGTGTTTGTACAAGACTACGTTACGACAAGGTTTTGTATTTTAACAAACTAAAGATGGGTCGAGCAAAAGCAAGAATTTATTCCGAGAAGACCTGAGTTTGAGTGCAACCAACATGTTGACTTATGAAGCTCTCCATTCATACGACACGTCACTTCTTCCCCCTCTCGTGATCGGGGGCGTCGCTCCCCAGCTCACCAATCACTCCTCTCTCCATTCTCACCAGCCTGTCGTTGCACCCGCTGATCCCTTTATATCTGCTCTTCCCTCTTGAGTCCCTCCAGGTGACCATACGCAACCCTCCTCCACCCCTCTCGCCTCCCGCCTCCTACAGGACCAAGCTAATCCTTCTGCCTTCAGACCGGTCCTACTCATCACCACCACCAGTGTCCAGACCCCGGGGGTTTCTTCGGAGCGGTTCTTCCCCTGGCCTAATCGCCAAACACCGTTCCATTCTCCTGTCTCAATTCTGGCAATCATTATTTCATACGACGTGTCCCAGTAATAAATATGTATTTCATACATCAACGTCTCTCCTGATTGAAATAAAATAACGTGTTTGTACGAGACTACGTCGCGTTATTCGTCATGTATTCGAGTATTTCTCGTACACAACCAGGTGTTGTATATATTTGAACATACTAGCGACAAAGATGGGTAGCGCAAAAGCAATAAGGTATTCCTAGGAGACGTGAGTTTGAGTCCTGTTTGCCACCAAATGTCCATTATTATTAACTTAACTTGACGCGTTGTTACGAGACTACGGTAAGTATTTCCCGTACGCCACCAGGTCTTGTGTTTATTTTAACGTACTGAGTATTTAATATGAGTATTTAATTTAGTCTAGGGCAGTGCTTCTCAAAGTGTGGTCCGTGAGCGCCCCTAGTGGTCCGTGAGTATATTGGTAACATTTCACATTTGAAATAAATACATTTAAGTTTTCCGCACTCTCGCGGGAATATCTCCGCAATGGAGCGAGCTTAAGTTTCACTTTCTGTTGCATGGAATAGCCCAGCGCAACACCTTCGTCACACATGTTGCCACTTGTTTGTACCATTTTCAGGCGATTTATAATCTGTTCTAGAAAAACGATGTGTTTTTGGATATATTTGGAGTTAGGTGGCCCGCGAGTGTTTCTTATTGGTTGAGTGTCCTTGGTATGAAAAAGTTTGAGAAATACTGCTCTAGGGTGTACTGCTTTTTGCAACCCTTGATTTAAGCGGACTCATACTTATTTTACAGATAATGATGACATGTTGTTCTATCATATATAATACTTTTCAAATCATTTAAAAATGGAAATATATATTGATGGACTGAGGGAATCATTTAGGCTGTAGATAGATTGCTAGATGGATAGCCAATGATTGCTAGTTAGCCGAGGTTGCATGAGGTGAATAGTGGAAAGTAAAAACGAAATGTATTAAAGTAGTGTTAGATAATTAACTATACAGTATACATATAAATATATAAAGATATGTGAAGGTGTTGTACAAAAGTAAATCCGGCAGAAAAGTGAAAAGTGAGAATTTCCTCTGTCAACCTCTGCGCGTCGAAGCCAACACATTTACTGCTGTTGGTGCTGAAGCAAATCAAGTCAGTCCGAAAGCTGGAAGTGCCATTTGAACAAACCAAGACTAATCTCCGGAGAGAATTGCGGAGGAAGTGGACTTTGATACGGAGGTCATTTTTAAATGAAGTGGGCGAGCTCAGGGAAGGCTCATGAGCCACTTAGCGCTGCGGAGCTTCACGGCTGTTTTTTAAAAAGGAAAGGGAGAGAAACTGATTGCTAATCAAGCCAGCGAGAGCCGGGAGTAATTGGACAAAAGCTGAACTGCAGTGTCACTAATTAGCATGTGAGACTGAGCAGAGCGGAGACATAAATGCTGCTTAATTATGGAGAAAACATGAGGAGGACGGAGGGAGCGAGCTCCAAATGTTTTTAAACTTTAGAAGGGGATAAGTGCTAAGCGGGGAGACACAGGGAATCAAGAAGTATACACTTTAAGCAAATGGTACTTACAACACAAACAGACCGAGTGTGTGTTTTGGCCAATAACTGTCATCTTAAAAAAGGGTGACAGCACAGATTCTGAACTCTATGAAAAATTCAGAGAAGTCAAAATTCTAAGAAATTCACATCTCTAAGAAAAATTATAATTTCTAAGAAAAAGTCAAAATTCTATGAAAAATTTTAATTTCTAAGAAAACCTATAATTTCTAAGAAAAAGTCAAAATTCTAAGAAAACATATAATTTCTAAGAAAAAGTCAAAATTCTAAGAAAAAAATCAAAATTTCTAAGAAAAATTATAATTTCTAAGAAAAAGTCAAAATTATAAGAAAATGTCAAAGAAAAATAAAAAAGTCAAGAAAAAAGTCAAAATTCTATCAAAAATCAAAATTATAAGAAAAATTCAAAAAATCATTTTCCGCCACAGATTTTGGAAATTGGTCCGTGCGCAAAGCATTGTGGGGATTTTAAGACCGCGGAGTCGACACATGTGCAGCCTCGAAATTTCTCGCTACGAAGTACGCCGGCCTCGTTAGAATTCCAAGTATCCTGGACATTGGAACAGTCCTTCGGCGGCACTCGATGACGTAGTATCCTTGAAATGGTGGCTCTGGAGCAGCCTTCCTCGACATTGAGAATATGTGAATTCTGTTACTCTTAAAAAAGGATGACGGCACAAATTCAAAATTATAAGAAAAATACAGAGAAAAAGTCAAAAATGCTAGAAAAAGATAAAGTTAAGAAAAAAAGTCAAAATTGTAATAAAGTCACATTTCTAACAAAAAGTAAACATTTTAAGAAAAAGTAAAACCGTTGAAATGTAAAGACATCTTAGAAAAAGTCAGTATTAGTTTAATCTATTTTGGTCATATCTACATATATTGACTCGTGGCCCTCGTCCTCTTCCGTAGGTTTCTACATTTCCATATTTCTTCGTTGCTATTATATAAAGGTCCTGAATATCTCATACGAGCGCAGAACACATGAATAATAAATTACAACGACCGTACACGTAACCTTTTCTCACTGAGAGCATGCTGCAGTGACTAACACACACACGCACACACACACACACACACACACACACACACACACACACACACACACACACACACACACACACACACCACACACACACACACACACACACACACACACACACACACACACACACACACACACACATAGACGCACACGCACACACACACACACACACACATCTATCCAGGCAAACTTGACACTGTCCCCCAATGATGACATCATCCCTCTATGCTGGCCTAAAGGTCGCTGATGTCCAGAAGCCGGCCTTGGGCAAAAAAGTGGCTCACTTCCTCACATGGCTTCACAGTGACACACACACACACACACACACAGAAACACACACACACACACACACACACACACACACACGAACACACACACACGCACACACACACACATGCGCGCACACACACACACACACACACACACACACACACACACACACACACACACAGGTTGTAATTGAGTGGCAGAATCTCGCCTGAAGCTTCCCCATAACTCTCCCTCATTAGATCCACTTCCTGGGACTCAAATGTCTCTCACGAGCAACAACACAATGGACTCATGGCTTTTGGATATTTCCATTTAAATCGAGTAGATTTACTACAAATATTTGCATATCCTTAAGTCAATCAAATAAAAAATGTAAATGCCTTAATCGTGATTACCACACAATTGAAATACTAGCATGTATGTTAGATATCAAACACGGTGTGGAGGTGTAATAAAGACATGCCTGCGGACTGGTGAGAGAAATGAGAGCATTTTGTACTCATGGTTTCTGAATTATTGACTCCTACAATCTGCCAACACGTGCTAAAGCATTGTTACGTGCCGTGTTGTGTCTGTGTGTCTCGTCTCCCCCTGAGTCTCCTCTGTGTGGTGTACGCTACAAAGGGCAATGTCATGTTCCTATACAACTAAACTTCACCCTGTAACTGCATTACTTCTGCAGTTGTTAAACAATGTGGACATTGAAACCGATTCTGGACCATAACTCATTGTATACTCTATATAACACACTACTACTACAAAACCAGCCGTTATGCACATTACAAAAAGGGCTATAAGAGTTATCAATAATGTTGGATATCTTGAACACACTAATGTATTATTTTTGAAGTCACACATATTGAAGTTCATTGATCTGGTTAAAGTTAAAACGGCACAAATCATGTACAGAGCCAGACATAATCTACTTCCTAGGAAATTAAAAACATTGTTCGTAGACGGAGAGGGGGGGTATACTTTGAGAGGAAACAACTCAAGGTCAGAACAACTCTGAGAAGTATGAGTTTAACAATCTGTGGGGTGGCTTTATGGAATGCTTTGGAGCAGGAGTTGAAACAAAGCATAATTCAGTTTAAAAGGATGCACAGAAACACTTTTTTGGAAAAATATGAGAATGAAGAAAGGTGATTGAAGATGAGAAATGATTGTATATGTTTGTATAAATGTATGTAGGAATAACTTGCATAATGATTTAAAGGACAATCATTGATCAAGTAAGGGGTGGGAATTAATAAGCATTGGCTTCCTCCTGCTCCCTTTCCGACACATATGATTTATTATTATTAATATCAAGACTTTTTTTGTTTTTTTTGTTGAATATACAAATTATTACCATGAATGTGGATAAATACTGAATTATAACAATACGGTATTCTGTTTTTCACATTTGTTATTTGTTAATCTGTTCGAAATAAAGACTGAAAGAAAGAAACATAAGGAGAGAAAAAAGGGCGACTGCAAGTGGATTTGTTTATTTTTACAACAACAAAATACCCGCTTAGGGTTGAGCAAAAGATCAAAGTTTGATACGTTGTTTTCAATTAATTACTGAACATAAATTAGTTTAAATTATTCATATTTGGGGGAAAGACCCGGTTTATTTTAATCTATCAAACACTACCTGGATATGTTGACCAACCATAACCATTGCATTATACATGTTCCAGTGACTGTTATGTTGTATTGATTGTTGTGCTTTTATGTATATCTTAATGTGTGCATATGTATACATATATCTGTTGATTGTGTATATTTAAGCAATAGCTTACGACAGGCCGTGGTATATGCTCATTATATCCCAGCTAAGGGGCGTGGTTCGCCCGACGCCCCTTAGCAACCCCCGTTGTTAGTTAGTGTCATAACGGACGTAATGTAACAGCTGTAGCTTTTCTCAGACGCGGAGGGATACTGACTTGTTGTGAAAAGTAACTACAATTCTTCGTGGTATATTCTCATTATAGAGAACCGCAGTGACGCGTCCTAAAACCCGGAAGTAAGTTAGCATTTTTACCACGTCCGGTTCCTTCAACAAAAAGCAACGTAATCTCTCCGTAGGGTTTAGGATGATATCTGAACTAAGGTCTGTGGTTGAGACGCATTGAAGAGACGGATCACGTTTTGTTCTACGACATTAAATCATCATCAGTGACCTCACTGGTGATTCCTGAAGAGATGACTGAGGTGTCTGAAAAACGATGGTTGTTACCAAGTGGCTGAACAGGACTACAGAAGTCGTGGAGGTCGTTGTACGTCATTACGCCAAACACGTGAACACTCCTCTGAGTTAGTTTCTGCTTGAAAGCAAGTCCCTGCCTCCTGCAGAGTGTTCCAACAAACGCTTCAACTTGTTCCATCTAGAATCTGTGTGTTTGAATCTGGATCTGAAGTTGGCGTGACGTTGAAGCAGTGACCCTGCTGTAGCTCCTTTATAGCGTAACGTTAGCATTTTGCTTCTGGCGACTAGATTTATGATTCGATAAAAGTAGACATGTGGAGATTATCCGGCTGAACAAAACGTGATCCGTCTCTTCAGCCACAGACCTTATTTCAGCTATTTTCCAAAACCCTACGGAGAGATTGCATTGCGTTTTTGACGAAGGAACCGGAAGGAGTTTACTTCCGGGTTTTAGGAGGCGTCACTGCGGTTCTCTATATCAGTGTTTTTCAAAGTGGGGGCCCCGACCCTCCGGGGGGGCGCCAGGGGGGGCACGCAAAGTTTGCGGGAAAGGGGAATTTTTTTCTTTTTTAAAGTTACATGTTTTCTTTTTTTAGATGTTATTAATAACTGCATATCTATCAATCTGTTTCATTTGATGCCAATCTTTTAATATATTAATTTATTAATATTTTATTTGTTTTTTAAATCACACGACCGCCCTTCAAGCCAATCAGAATCGAGCTGCCGCTACTGAGAGTGAAACTGAGTATCTGCTCAGCTCTTGGAGCAAGTGAGAGCTCGTGGATATTCCGCTCTGCAGCTGGATGAGAGCACGGTGTAGCAAATATTGATGTTTATATGAATATAAATATGTTTATTGTTAATATTACTGTTGAATATTATATATATAATATTATTAAGGCATAAGTAGCTTTCAAAAATGCTAAAAATATGTTAATTGTTCATA
>NW_027263099.1:70000-122500 GCF_902827115.2 Pseudochaenichthys georgianus
GGGGGTACAAACGCAAATCCCGGCAATTTCTACCGGAGCCTCCGCCATGGAGCACCGGCACTTTGGGCAGGTTATTCTCATGCTGCTGTTCATCTGGAGATCAACAGACACTAGCGGCCCGCGCATATGATTATATAATCAGACAACGTCCGTTAAAACACATTATAACACAATGAGAGACGTTCTGCAGTCAGGAGGGCGTTTCACCGACGGCAGCTGGCTCTGACTTTTATGTAGCTCACGGATAATGTTTACTTTACACGACACTGTTCGACACTTCATCCTGCTTTACTCTTTAACTGAACAACCGCGGATGTCTTGAAAGACTCTTTCGCTAAAGATTTTGAAGACATCCGCGTTCTTGTGACTCGTACATACTACGCTTCCTATGTTTTGGTGCGGACTGCGTTCACACCAGCAATGCACCGCTCCAGAGTTCGCAAGCAAGCGCTCCGAGACCACCTATTTTAGCGGACCAGAGTCCGGTTGTTTATTTCACTTCAGAGGTCTCGGACTGCGTTCACACCCACCCAAACGAACCAAGCGGCTAAACGCTCCAGGGTTCGATTCAACCGGACTCTACAAGGCAGGTGTGAACGCTCCCTAACTATACGCAACGTGTAGCTCTCTTGTTGGATCTTACCAGTTATTTTTCTATAAGTAACTAATATCCATAACTCATTTATCTGTGCCCTCTCTGAAATGTATTGTCGGAGAGATTGTGTCTGTTGTTTTTGAGTTGCTGCAGTTGTGCATCCACCATGGAGAAGCTAATCGTGCTAAAGCTGGCTAGCATGGTGGTTGGAGTAGGAAATCTGGAGTAGGACACAGAGGATGCTGGTTAATGATGGGCAACTTAAGATCACTGGCTAATGGAGGAGATAAGAGCGTCGGAGTCAGACAGAATATCTGGAGTTAAAAGTGCTTTATGGAAACATGGCTGACCGGGGTTCATATCTAACAACAGCGTTTCCATCGATGTTTGGGTCGACAAGGATCGCACCGAGAGCTTTATCATGTCTTCACTATAAAGGGTTCATACACTTTTTCACTGATGATTTTCAATGACTTCTCCATGACTTCTCCAGGACCTTTAACAACAATGTTTACTCTTTCTCAGCGGTTCCACTAAAAATGGCTTATTTTAACATGGAACAGGAAAATAAGATCTAAAACAAATCAAACAGGCTTACTAGCTTCGACACGCGAAAGCAACTGAAATCTCTCACCAGCAAAACACCTCATCAGTTAAATGCCATTTTACGTTTCATTACTATAAGATACAGTATTTATTATCATTATAGTATCACTATTTCGGCGATTAGCTAAAATATAAATTATATTTGACACAACTTTAGTTACATTTCCATTACTTTTCCAAAACTTCCGAAACATATTAGTTTCCGTAACTTTTCCAGGGCCTGGAATTTGCATTTTGAATTTCCATGACTGTCCCAGGTGCCTAATGACCGTAAGAAGCCTGACTATGAGCCTTCGTCTACGTGCATTCAACAAGGAATTGTATAGACTGCAAATACAACAGTGTGTTCAGCAGCAAAACAATTAAAAAGCCCTGCTGGTTCAGATTACAATTTGTTGCCCTGTCAAAGTATTTCCAAGAAATTATGTATAGTGAAAGAACTTCAGCGGACCTTATGGCCACCCTACGTTAATTACATGTATCTGTGTTATTCCCAGATGATGTAATCATGACGAGGGCCCACGTGTTATCCCCAGCATGTAAACAAATGAACATGTGAGTGTTCCTTGGACTGTTTACCACACACACTCTTCCTCTTTGCATATGCATGAGACCTAATGACCAAAGTGGAGCTGTTGCCAAGTTGCCTCCACCTACATGTTAAATGCAAATGAGCCCCACGCTACCATATGTGTGCACTTGTTAGGAGAGCTCACAGATGTAGGTCCTTTAACAGGTGCTTATTTCTGCATCAATCTGCAGCGGAAAAACAACACGGTATGTAGAACATTCTGTTAGTTTCACTTCATTTCTTCTAAACTTTCCTCGCCAAATAAACAGTTTTTAAGCTTTTCAATAAACTGATATTGAGTTGTAACACTTCAGACGAGAAACCAAACATTTAGATTACCAATATGTCATTAGTTTATCCAAAATAATACGTATTTGGGAATTTTACGAGGATGTTTGGAGCTGTGGGAAGCTGCTAGCTGTGGGAAGCCGCTAGCTGTGGGAAGCCGCTGGCTGTGGGAAGCCGCTGGCTGTGGGAAGCCGCTGGCTGTGGGAAGCCGCTAGCTGTGGGAAGCCGCTAGCTGTGAGAAGCCGCTAGCTGTGGAAGCCGCTAGCTGTGGGAAGCCGCTAGCTGTGGGAAGCTGCTAGCTGTGAGAAGCCGCTAGCTGTGAGAAGCCGCTAGCTGTGGAAGCCGCTAGCTGTGGGAAGCTGCTAGCTGTGAGAAGTTGCTAGCTGTGGGAAGCCGCTGGCTGTGGGAAGCCGCTAGCTGTGGGAAGCCGCTAGCTGTGAGAAGCCGCTAGCTGTGGAAGCCGCTAGCTGTGGAAGCCGCTAGCTGTGGGAAGCTGCTAGCTGTGGGAAGCTGCTAGCTGTGAGAAGTTGCCAGCTGTGGGAAGCTGCTACCTGTGGGAAGCCGCTAGCTGTGGGAAGCTGCTAGCTGTGGGAAGCTGCCAGTGGATAAAAAAACAAACTAATTTCAACAATGTTTTATAATAGCTCTCAGTGCCAGAAGGGTAGACACAGGTCCACACTGCTTTAGGGTGTTATTCTTTTTTTAAATATGGAATCCACCAATTTGGCAACAGCACTACAGCTAACGTTTGCTAGCTAGCTTGTTAGATAGGTAGCTAACGTGAAGCTAACTACTAAAATAGATAGCAAATGTTAGCGAGCTTGTAAAGAACATAGCTAACTTTCACTAGTGCGCTTTTAAGATATGTAGCTAATGTAAGATGGCAAACTAGTTGATACTAAAATGTAAGCAAGCTTGTAAAGAAGATAGCTAACTTTATCTAGTCAGCTTTTTAGCTAGCTAGATCAGTGATTCTCAAATGGGGGTACGCGGACCCCTGGGGGTACGTTGGGGTACTGCAGGGGGTACGTGAGATTTTAAAAAGTTAATTAAAAAAATAATCTAGTAAAATAAGTAAAATAGAAAACACAATTTTATATAAAACATTCCTAGAACCACCAAGGGGGTCCTCATATAAACATGTCAAATGTGTGTATTGTATTTTATAGTTTTTCACAATAACATATTACTTAAGTTGAAAAACTCCTTGGAAAAATCTGTTTTATAAAAGTGTTATGGAATTTATGAAAATATCCTTAGTTTGTTGTAATGCATACCACGAAGGAGTTAATACATCACACACTGAGGGAACATCACTATATTGTAATTATTTATATAGGCTTTTTCGATCAAATATGTTCGGGATCGGTCAGGGGGTACTTGGCTGAGAAAATGTTTCAAAGGGGGAACATGACTGAAAAAAGTTTGAGAAGCACTGATCTAGATAGTTAACTAACATGAAGCTAACTACTAAAATAGATAGCAAACGTTAGCGAGCTTGTAAAGAACATAGCTAACTTTCACTAGTCAGCTAACGTAAGCTAGCAAACCAGTTAGTAAGATAGTGAAACGTTAGCGAGCTTGTAAAGTAGATTACTAAATGTGCTAACGTTCACTAGCTAGTTAGCAAAGTTGTGCCCAAACAATGCATAATAAAGCTTATCTAAAAGTATGAATTCAAACTTTATGAGGTCTGCAAGTCGAAAAAAAACAACTTTCAAAGCGTTCTTATTGAACAGAGCTAAGCTAGGATAACATTGGTTTATACTGTATATGAAGTACAATAGTAGTGCTCTGAGTGACCTGATTCATTGAATTATTTTGCTATCCTGCGGCACGAAAAGGTAGCAACGCTTTGCTTCATGTTGGCTGTGAACACACCCTTAAATTATGAATCCCAACACATCTAATCTGCACTGATGCTGCTGACTTCCTGTCTGCCTAGATGGGCATCAATCTCATGCACCCTATGGAACATGATACTGCTGTGTGTGTGTGCGTGTGTGTGTGTGTGTGTGTGTGTGTGTGTGTGTGTGTGTGTGTGTGTGTGTGTGTGTGTGTGTGTGTGTGTGTGTGTGTGTGTGTGTGTGTGTGTGTGTGTGTGTGTGTGTGTGTGTGTGTGTGTGTGTGTGTGTGTGTGTGTGTGTGTGTGTGTGTGTGTGTGTGTGTGTGTGTGTGTGTGTGTGTCAGATATCTGATTGGGGAGGCATCCTATTTAATGACTGCAGATGCAGAGGACGGTAAGTGACTGCGCATTGAGCGGCAAATCAAATCAGCCGACCAATCACGGCAGCCCTGCATCAAAATGGCCGCTCATCTCTGACAGAAGGCTTTTAATCAGTTGGCCCTACTGGCAGTGATGCATGCTGGGACATAGAGCGAGTGGCAGAAGATGATGGAAGCGGACTAAAAAGGTGTTTAAAAATGACAATTAGGGGATTAATACAATAATACAATAAAACAAAAGGCTTCTATTGACAAGTTCTGCTAAATTTCAAACTGAGATGTTTAAATTAGAAACAGTCATGATCTGAAGTTTTACATTTCAGGCTAATTTAACAGTTAGTTCTTTCAAAACAACAACGATGGAGCGAGAAACTGGGTCATGCTCTCATAGTGTTTGTGGGCTCGATCAATAAAACATGAGTTCTGATTAGAAACAAATCCAGGCCAGGCCTCGGCCGTGGAGAACTGATGTGGAAATCAACAAATGACAGACACTGATGATCTATTTTTGCCCGAGACATACTGTATATTTAATCTGCACTTATTGTGATTTATATATTGCAAAAGTTCACTTTCTGATATTGACTTTCTAGACGTTCATAATCAACGTTCCTCTAAGACAGGGGTGTCAAACTCAATGTCATCACGGGCCACATTGGAATTATGGTGGCACTCAAAGGGCCGGTTGTAACTTTAAGACTATATACATATTTAATATTAAATTATGTATTATATTACATTATTGCCTCTGCATTGGATTATTCTCGGATAGGGTAATAACTTCAAACGACTCGCTGCACCCTCGCTGCGAGGGGGACCCAAGTTCCCATCAGCAGAAACACGTGGGTTTGCTATCCTGGCTCCAAGATGGTGGAACGAGCTCCCATTGACATCAGGACAGCAGAAAGCTCACACACCTTCCAGACTGAAAACTCATCTCTTTCGACTCCACTTCGAGGATAGAACTACTAACAAAGCACTTATATACTAATAAAGGACTGGCTCCTCTAAAGCCAGTTGAGTAGCACTTGAAATGATTGGCTCTGAAACCTGATGTACTTTATGATTCTGTTTTCTTCAAGTTTGTATTTTGTTGGTTGAATGCACTTATTGTATGCACTTAAGTCGCTTTGGATAAAAGCGTCAGCTAAATGTAATGTAATAATTAACTACGTCTGAAAGCAGTAATCTACGGCAAATAATTGCAAGTATCTTCGGTGCGCATGTCACAAAATGATTTAAAAAGAAAAGCCAAATTCTAGGAAAAAAGTGACATTTGGGGGGAAATTATGAGAAAAAGACAAATTCTGAGAAAAAAAAGCATATTTTGAAGAAAAAAAGTCAACAATTCTGAGAAAAAAAGCATATTTTGAAGAAAAAACAGTCAGATTCTGAGAAAAAAAAGTCAAATTTGAGATGCATTGTGGGACATGTAGTTTATGGGCAACGTGCTTCTGTAAATCGGCATGTAACCGTATAATAAACATATCATATTCTTTGCAAGCTCTTGTGGGGCCGCAGAAAATGAAGTCACGGGCCGGATTTGGCCCCCGAGCCTTGAGTTTGACACCCCTGCTCTAAGATATTAGACATTAGAATATTTGGCAAATGTTGGTATTCAAGTTCAAGCTCGAATAATTGTACTTTTGGAACTGTCCAGGGCCTTGGCTAACTGGTGCATTCACAGCAATGTGTTATTAATGTCCCTGTTAAATCAGCTTATGTAAATAAATAAATCTGAGGAAAATCTACGGCAGACAAAGTTAAAATGAAAAGACCGTTTCGTAGACATTTACTATTTCCTGTTAATTTCAAGAATACTGGTTATAGCCAGTATTTTAGTTTTATAAAAAGGGCCACCTAATCATCACATCTGTAGTCAAGACCGTATAAAGGACTACAATTCCCACGTCGCCGCCTCTAAAGAGACAGAGTTGGTCGGAAAGACGCTGTCGGCCGTTAAGTTACAGAAGCCTGAACATAGGAAGAAAGAAAGACGACTCAAGTTGAATAATTACTTTATTTGAGTTGTGCCTCTTTTCTTTGATTTGATTTGACTATTTTAAAGGCCTGCTTTCTTTGCTGAATATGTGAAAAGTGTATTATTTTATTTAGAGTAAACCAAAACACAATATCAACAAACCACGCAAGTCATCCACTGTGAGTAACACACATCTTATGGAAGGACACGTGTTAGAAATGTCTGTAAAAGGCTTCCACGTGGCTTGCATAGAAAACAAAGTAAGGAAGCTATGGAGCATTAAATAGATATTTTCGGTGGTAACAAAGTACACTTACTCAAGGACTCCACTACTTTGTAAGTACTTGTTCTGGTACATGTTGTGTGGTGTTGATGGTGAGTGCAGGACAGAGGGGATGAAGGTGCAAGGTCAACGTGACAGAACCAATCAAAATCTGTTCCAGCAGAGCGAGCGATTCCCACACCTCGTCCGCCGCCAGGGAGACACTCACCGCTCACATGAGAGAGAGGGTGTGTGTGTGTGTGTGTGTGTGTGTGTGTGTGTGTGTGTGTGTGTGTGTGTGTGTGTGTGTGTGTGTGTGTGTGTGTGTGTGTGTGTGTGTGTGTGTGTGTGTGTGTGTGTGTGTGTGTGTGTGTGTGTGTTGGTGGATTTCTACCATTCTAATGAACCTAGGTGAGGACATCTCTCCAGGGTTGCAGTTGAAATGTCAATGTTTCTTAGAAAAGTTCCAAACTGAGTGAAACGACCCGGAAGTACCTCAGTGTCCCGAATCTCGAGGTAGAAAAAGAGCTTCAATACTTCCTTTATAATCTCCTTTAGCTTAGGGTTAGCAGCTGGGAGACCAGGGGACACTAAAGAGTGACGCACGCAGCTGGGAGACCAGGGGACACTAAAGAGTGATGCACACAGCTGGGAGACCAGGGGACACTAAAGAGTGACGCACACAGCTGGGAGAACAGGGGACACTAAAGAGTGACGCACACAGCTGGGAGACCAGGGGACACTAAAGAGTGACGCACACAGCTGGGAGACCAGGGGACACTAAAGAGTGATGCACACAGCTGGGAGACCAGGGGACACTAAAGAGTGACGCACACAGCTGGGAGACCTGGGGACACTAAAGAGTGACGCACACAGCTGGGAAACCAGGGGACACTAAAGAGTGACGCACACAGCTGGAGACCAGGGGACACTAAAGAGTGACGCACACAGCTGGGAAACCAGGGGACACTAAAGAGTGACGCACACAGCTGGGAGACCAGGGGACACTAAAAAGTGACGCACACAGCTGGAGACCAGGGGACACTAAAGAGTGACGCACACAGCTGGGAAACCAGGGGACACTAAAGAGTGACGCACACAGCTGGGAGACCAGGGGACACTAAAGAGTGACGCACACCGCTGGGAGACCAGGGGACACTAAAGAGTGACGCACACAGCTGGGAGACAAGGGGACACTAAAGAGTGACGCACACAGCTAGGAGACAAGGGGACACTAAAGAGTGACGCACACAGCTGGGAGACCAGGGGACACTAAAGAGTGACGCACACAGCTGGGAGACAAGGGGACACTAAAGAGTGACGCACACAGCTAGGAGACAAGGGGACACTAAAGAGTGACGCACACAGCTGGGAGACCAGGGGACACTAAAGAGTGACGCACACAGCAGGGAGACCAGGGGACACTAAAGAGTGACGCACACAGCTGGGAGACCAGGGGACACTAAAGAGTGACGCACACAGCTGGGAGACCAGGGGACACTAAAGAGTGACGCACACAGCTGGGAGACCAGGGGACACTAAAGAGTGACGCACACAGCTGGGAGACCAGGGGACACTAAAGAGTGATGCACACAGCTGGGAGACCAGGGGACACTAAAGAGTGACGCACACAGCTGGGAGACCAGGGGACACTAAAGAGTGACGCACACAGCTGGGAGACCTGGGGACACTAAAGAGTGACGCACACAGCTGGGAAACCAGGGGACACTAAAGAGTGACGCACACAGCTGGAGACCAGGGGACACTAAAGAGTGACGCACACAGCTGGGAAACCAGGGGACACTAAAGAGTGACGCACACAGCTGGGAGACCAGGGGACACTAAATAGTGACGCACACAGCTGGGAGACCAGGGGACACTAAAAAGTGACGCACACAGCTGGAGACCAGGGGACACTAAAGAGTGACGCACACAGCTGGGAAACCAGGGGACACTAAAGAGTGACGCACACAGCTGGGAGACCAGGGGACACTAAAGAGTGACGCACACCGCTGGGAGACCAGGGGACACTAAAGAGTGACGCACACAGCTGGGAGACCAGGGGACACTAAAGAGTGACGCACACAGCTGGGAGACAAGGGGACACTAAAGAGTGACGCACACAGCTAGGAGACAAGGGGACACTAAAGAGTGACGCACACAGCTAGGAGACAAGGGGACACTAAAGAGTGACGCACACAGCTGGGAGACCAGGGGACACTAAAGAGTGACGCACACAGCAGGGAGACCAGGGGACACTAAAGAGTGACGCACACAGCTGGGAGACCAGGGGACACTAAAGAGTGACGCACACAGCTGGGAGACCAGGGGACACTAAAGAGTGACGCACACAGCTGGGAGACCAGGGGACACTAAAGAGTGATGCACACAGCTGGGAGACCAGGGGACACTAAAGAGTGACGCACACAGCTGGGAGACCAGGGGACACTAAAGAGTGATGCACACAGCTGGGAGACCAGGGGACACTAAAGAGTGACGCACACAGCTGGGAGACCAGGGGACACTAAAGAGTGACGCACACAGCTGGGAGACCAGGGGACACTAAAGAGTGATGCACACAGCTGGGAGACCAGGGGACACTAAAGAGTGACGCACACAGCTGGGAGACCAGGGGACACTAAAGAGTGACGCACACAGCTGGGAGACCTGGGGACACTAAAGAGTGACGCACACAGCTGGGAAACCAGGGGACACTAAAGAGTGACGCACACAGCTGGAGACCAGGGGACACTAAAGAGTGACGCACACAGCTGGGAAACCAGGGGACACTAAAGAGTGACGCACACAGCTGGGAGACCAGGGGACACTAAAGAGTGACGCACACAGCTGGGAGACCAGGGGACACTAAAAAGTGACGCACACAGCTGGAGACCAGGGGACACTAAAGAGTGACGCACACAGCTGGGAAACCAGGGGACACTAAAGAGTGACGCACACAGCTGGGAGACCAGGGGACACTAAAGAGTGACGCACACCGCTGGGAGACCAGGGGACACTAAAGAGTGACGCACACAGCTGGGAGACCAGGGGACACTAAAGAGTGACGCACACCGCTGGGAGACCAGGGGACACTAAAGAGTGACGCACACAGCTGGGAGACCAGGGGACACTAAAGAGTGACGCACACAGCTGGGAGACCAGGGGACACTAAAGAGTGACGCACACAGCTGGGAGACCAGGGGACACTAAAGAGTGACGCACACAGCTGGGAGACCAGGGGACACTCAAGAGTGACGCACACAGCTGGGAGACCAGGGGACACTAAAGAGTGACGCACACAGCTGGGAGACCAGGGGACACTCAAGAGTGACGCACACAGCTGGGAGACCAGGGGACACTAAAGAGTGACGCACACAGTCTTTGTGCTCGATGTCCTCCTCTCTCTTTGTCCTTCATACCTCAGTGTCCGTGCGCATGTTGATGTGTTCTCTTCGTGGCACGCAGGTCTATTAGATCAAATACCTCGGAGCGGGTCATTACCAATCCTCAGGACGATTTCTCTCCCGGCGTCTGAAGCCACCAAGGTCAGCGGACACAGATCCTCCGGTTACACGGGATCACGTCCGACATGTTGGTGAGATACGCGTCATCGGGGTCGTTATCGTATCGCCTTTCAGAGAGCAGATAGAAGCAGCTCCGATAATGTAGCTTTAATGGGAAATGCATATGAGGGGGGGGGGGGGGGGGGGGAAGGGGGCGATCGATGGACAACTGACCCGTAGCGAGGTGCAGGACACGAGGCGATGACTGATAGTGAACACTCATTAGGGCTATGTGTCCAAATAGGGCTTAAATCAATGACTATATATAGAACTCTTTAAAGTAGTAGAGACACTACATACTGACATACACCTGAACATCAGCAGGAGAGGACTCTTTAAAGTAGAGACACTACATACTGACATACACCTGAACATCAGCAGGAGAGGACTCTTTAAAGTAGAGACACTACATACTGACATACACCTGAACATCAGCAGGAGAGGACTCTTTAAAGTAGAGACACTACATACTGATATACACCTGAACATCAGCAGGAGAGGACTCTTTAAAGTAGAGAGACATACACCTGAACATCAGCAGGAGAGGACTCTTTAAAGTAGAGACACTACACACTGATATACACCTGAACATCAGCAGGAGAGGACTCTTTAAAGTAGAGACACTACATACTGACATACACCTGAACATCAGCAGGAGAGGACTCTTTAAAGTAGAGACACTACATACTGACATACACCTGAACATCAGCAGGAGAGGACTCTTTAAAGTAGAGACACTACATACTGATATACACCTGAACATCAGCAGGAGAGGACTCTTTAAAGTAGAGAGACATACACCTGAACATCAGCAGGAGAGGACTCTTTAAAGTAGAGACACTACACACTGATATACACCTGAACATCAGCAGGAGAGGACTCTTTAAAGTAGAGACACTACATACTGACATACACCTGAACATCAGCAGGAGAGGACTCTTTAAAGTAGAGACACTACATACTGACATACACCTGAACATCAGCAGGAGAGGACTCTTTAAAGTAGAGACACTACATACTGATATACACCTGAACATCAGCAGGAGAGGACTCTTTAAAGTAGAGAGACATACACCTGAACATCAGCAGGAGAGGACTCTTTAAAGTAGAGACACTACACACTGATATACACCTGAACATCAGCAGGAGAGGACTCTTTAAAGTAGAGACACTACATACTGACATACACCTGAACATCAGCAGGAGAGGACTCTTTAAAGTAGAGACACTACATACTGACATACACCTGAACATCAGCAGGAGAGGACTCTTTAAAGTAGAGACACTACATACTGATATACACCTGAACATCAGCAGGAGAGGACTCTTTAAAGTAGAGAGACATACACCTGAACATCAGCAGGAGAGGACTCTTTAAAGTAGAGACACTACACACTGATATACACCTGAACATCAGCAGGAGAGGACTCTTTAAAGTAGAGACACTACATACTGACATACACCTGAACATCAGCAGGAGAGGACTCTTTAAAGTAGAGACACTACATACTGACATACACCTGAACATCAGCAGGAGAGGACTCTTTAAAGTAGAGACACTACATACTGATATACACCTGAACATCAGCAGGAGAGGACTCTTTAAAGTAGAGAGACATACACCTGAACATCAGCAGGAGAGGACTCTTTAAAGTAGAGACACTACACACTGATATACACCTGAACATCAGCAGGAGAGAACTCTTTAAAGTAGAGACACTACACACTGATATACACCTGAACATCAGCAGGAGAGGACTCTTTAAAGTAGAGACACTACACACTGATATACACCTGAACATCAGCAGGAGAGGACTCTTTAAAGTAGAGACACTACATACTGATATACACCTGAACATCAGCAGGAGAGGACTCTTTAAAGTAGAGACACTACACACTGATATACACCTGAACATCAGCAGGAGAGGACTCTTTAAAGTAGAGACACTACACACTGATATACACCTGAACATCAGCAGGAGAGGACTCTTTAAAGTAGAGACACTACACACTGATATACACCTGAACATCAGCAGGAGAGGACTCTTTAAAGTAGAGACACTACACACTGATATACACCTGAACATCAGCAGGAGAGGACTCTTTAAAGTAGAGACACTACATACTGATATACACCTGAACATCAGCAGGAGAGGACTCTTTAAAGTAGAGACACTACACACTGATATACACCTGAACATCAGCAGGAGAGGACTCTTTAAAGTAGAGACACTACATACTGATATACACCTGAACATCAGCAGGAGAGGACTCTTTAAAGTAGAGACACTACACACTGATATACACCTGAACATCAGCAGGAGAGGACTCTTTAAAGTAGAGACACTACACACTGATATACACCTGAACATCAGCAGGAGAGGACTCTTTAAAGTAGAGACACTACACACTGATATACACCTGAACATCAGCAGGAGAGGACTCTTTAAAGTAGAGACACTACACACTGATATACACCTGAACATCAGCAGGAGAGTACTCTTTAAAGTAGAGACACTACATACTGATATACACCTGAACATCAGCAGGAGAGGACTCTTTAAAGTAGAGACACTACACACTGATATACACCTGAACATCAGCAGGAGAGGACTCTTTAAAGTAGAGACACTACACACTGATATACACCTGAACATCAGCAGGAGAGGACTCTTTAAAGTAGAGACACTACACACTGATATACACCTCCATCCTCCCTATAATCCATCCTCTTCTGCATGTCTCTATCAGTCCTTCTCCCTCCATCTGTCAATCAAACTGTCTCCATTGTCTCCACCCTGGACGTTTTGACCGTGTGAACATCCGGTAACCAACCAGTCCTAACTCTCCTCTAATTCATCCATCCTGTCACTTCTTAACTCCATCAGCGAGCACGGCCCACGCCGCACGACATCTCCTTAAAACACCTACAAAACTTCAATTTAATGGATCATAAGGCTTCGGAGTGAATAATCAGTGTGTGTGTGTGTGTGTGTGTGTGTGTGTGTGTGTGTGTGTGTGTGTGTGTGTGTGTGTGTGTGTGTGTGTGTGTGTGTGTGTGTGTGTGGCTGCCGCCTGGAGATTTAATCCCGCGCCGCATAATTGATGAGGAAGACATCGAAAAACTCACAGATCGTTAAATGTGAGAGCAGATTTGCCAAACACACGTTTCAGAATAGTTTATTCTCCGCGTCCCGCCGGGCGATATGTTCTGCAGGGAGAAGTTTCCTGACGACCGGAGATGATTACGGTGATGATGACGCTTTATCTTCTTCATCCACACACCTTAACTGACTCTCTGTGGCAGGAGATTAAATATAATGGATACGTCGCTTTCAGATCCTCTCCAAAGTGTAGGTCCATTAATCCCGTCTTAGTCTTTCATTCGTATATATATATACACTTATTACACGACTTGACTCACAATATCGATTTCATCCATTTAAAAATCATCGTATCGCTTCCACTGATCAAATATAGTCTGTTTGACTGCGTATCAACGGCTGGAGTTGAGACAACAACAATTAAAATGTTGAAGCTATATTTATCCAACTCGAAAAAGGACCTAAAATAAAACAATATCAGTTTGATTGATATATCTAAATACATTTTAGTTCTACATCAACATGTGTCCCCTCTTCTCCATGTCTCTTCTACATCAACATGTGTCCCCTCTTCTCCATGTCTCTTCTACATCAACATGTGTCCCCTCTTCTTCATGTCTCTTCTACATCAACATGTGTCCCTCTTCTCCATGTCTCTTCTACATCAACATGTGTCCCCTCTTCTCCATGTCTCTTCTACATCAACATGTGTCCCCTCTTCCTCATGTCTCTTCTACATCAACACGTGTCCCCTCTTCTTCATGTCTCTTCTACATCAACATGTGTCCCCTCTTCTTCATGTCTCTTCTACATCAACATGTGTCCCCTCTTCCTCATGTCTCTTCTACATCAACATGTGTCCCCTCTTCTTCATGTCTCTTCTACATCAACATGTGTCCCCTCTTCTTCATGTCTCTTCTACATCAACATGTGTCCCCTCTTCTTCATGTCTCTTCTACATCAACATGTGTCCCCTCTTCTTCCATGTCTCTTCTACATCAACATGTGTCCCCTCTTCTTCATGTCTCTTCTACATCAACATGTGTCCCCTCTTCTCCATGTCTCTTCTACATCAACATGTGTCCCCTCTTCTTCATGTCTCTTCTACATCAACACTGTGTCCCCTCTTCTTCATGTCTCTTCTACATCAACATGTGTCCCCTCTTCTTCATGTCTCTTCTACATCAACATGTGTCCCCTCTTCTCCATGTCTCTTCTACATCAACATGTGTCCCCTCTTCTTCATGTCTCTTCTACATCAACATGTGTCCCCTCTTCTCATGTCTCTTCTACATCAACATGTGTCCCCTCTTCTTCATGTCTCTTCTACATCAACATGTGTCCCCTCTTCTTCATGTCTCTTCTACATCAACATGTGTCCCCTCTTCTCCATGTCTCTTCTACATCAACAGGTGTCCCCTCTTCTTCATGTCTCTTCTACATCAACATGTGTCCCCTCTTCTTCATGTCTCTTCTACATCAACATGTGTCCCCTCTTCTGCATGTCTCTTCTACATCAACATGTGTCCCCTCTTCTTCATGTCTCTTCTACATCAACATGTGTCCCCTCTTCTCCATGTCTCTTCTACATCAACATGTGTCCCCTCTTCTTCATGTCTCTTCTACATCAACATGTGTCCCCTCTTCTCCATGTCTCTTCTACATCAACATGTGTCCCCTCTTCTCCATGTCTCTTCTACATCAACATGTGTCCCCTCTTCTCCATGTCTCTTCTACATCAACATGTGTCCCCTCTTCTCCATGTCTCTTCTACATCAACATGTGTCCCCTCTTCTTCATGTCTCTTCTACATCAACATGTGTCCCCTCTTCTCCATGTCTCTTCCACATCAACAGGTGTCCCCTCTTCTCCATGTCTCTTCTACATCAACAGGTGTCCCTCTTCTCCATGTCTCTTCTACATCAACAGGTGTCCCCTCTTCTCCATGTCTCTTCTACATCAACATGTGTCCTCTCTTCTCCATGTCTCTTCTACATCAACAGGTGTCCCCTCTTCTCCATGTCTCTTCTACATCAACACGTGTCCCCTCTTCTTCATGTCTCTTCTACATCAACATGTGTCCCCTCTTCTCCATGTCTCTTCTACATCAACATGTGTCCCCTCTTCTCCATGTCTCTTCTACATCAACACGTGTCCCCTCTTCTTCATGTCTCTCCTACATCAACATGTGTCCCCTCTGTGGAAAGAGACTCTGAAAGTTTCAGGAAGTAATGTATCCTCCCCTCCCCTCTCACCTGGATCTTGATTGGCCAGCTGAAGTTGGTGACGTAGACGTAGAAGGTGATGTTGTGGTGGAGTCTGAAGTTGAACTTCTCACAGGAGAAACTGTCTCGGTGCTCCTTGATGTTGGTCCTCGCTATGATGGGCATCTCTTCGCCTGAGATGGTGCCAGCTGGGACCAAATAGAGAGACGTGTTAGGAAGAAGGACAGTAGTTTAGTTCAAACAAATGCTTTAATGGGTACAGCAGCAGACAACAACCAAGAACAGAAGTATGTTGCTGCCGTAGCATCTCAACAGTGTGCAGAGTCTACAGTAAACACTGTCTGACGGGGTTAGGTTGGAAGGTATGTATTGCATTTCTGCTTCATTTATCGCTGACAACCAAGTAGTTATGGGAGGTGTTTCCTGTTTTCAGTGAAGGACGTACGAGAGGAAAAGCATTGCCATTGGTTTTCTACCTGACCCAGGTTATTTAGTTCAACGGAAGTAGTATTTATAACTGAATATACTTTAAACATATGGACCATTTAACACATCAATGAGCAAGACTGTTAAATAATATATTTTATCAAAATGAAGAACATATTTTGTTAGAGATAAAATAGAGTGGTACAGCGAGTTAACCCAGAGGTTAGCATCGTAAGGGTTCCTTCCACAAAAGCAAGCGGGGTTTTCCCATTGGATTTCGGTATATTGTTTATGATACTTACACGTTTTGGTCAACAGGATAATCTCCACACAAATCTACAAGCTAATGTTGGGCTATAAAGGAACTACAGCACGGTCACATGACTTCACGTCACCACCGCTAAGCTAAAGGTGGCTAATGTTGGGCTATAAAGGAACTACAGCCCGGTCACATGACTTCACGTCACCTCCGCTAAGCTAAAGGTGGCTAATGTTGGGCTATAAAGGAACTACAGCCCGGTCACATGACTTCACGTCACCACCGCTAAGCTAAAGGAGGCTAATGTTGGGCTATAAAGGAACTACAGCGCGGTCACATGACTTCACGTCACCACCGCTAAGCTAAAGGAGGCTAATGTTGGGCTATAAAGGAACTACAGCACGGTCACATGACTTCACGTCACCACCGCTAAGCTACAGGAGGCTAATGTTGGGCTATAAAGGAACTACAGCACGGTCACATGACTTCACGTCACCACCGCTAAGCTAAAGGCGGCTAATGTTGGGCTATAAAGGAACTACAGCACGGTCACATGACTTCACGTCACCACCGCTAAGCTAAAGGCGGCTAATGTTGGGCTATAAAGGAACTACAGCACGGTCACATGACTTCACGTCCCCACCGCTAAGCTAAAGGAGGCTAATGTTGGGCTATAAAGGAACTACAGCCCGGTCACATAACTTCACGTCACCACCGCTAAGCTAAAGGTGGCTAATGTTGGGCTATAAAGGAACTACAGCACGGTCACATGACTTCACGTCACCTCCGCTAAGCTAAAGGAGGCTAATGTTGGGCTATAAAGGAACTACAGCACGGTCACATGACTTCACGTCACCACCGCTAAGCTAAAGGAGGCTAATGTTGGGCTATAAAGGAACTACAGCACGGTCACATGACTTCACGTCACCACCGCTAAGCTAAAGGTGGCTAATGTTGGGCTATCAAGGAACTACAGCACGGTCACATGACTTCACGTCACCACCGCTAAGCTAAAGGTGGCTAATGTTGGGCTATAAAGGAACTACAGCACGGTCACATGACTTCATGTCACCACCGCTAAGCTAAAGGAGGCTAATGTTGGGCTATAAAGGAACTACAGCACGGTCACATGACTTCACGTCACCACCGCTAAGCTAAAGGAGGCTAATGTTGGGCTATAAAGGAACTACAGCACGGTCACATGACTTCACGTCACCACCGCTAAGCTAAAGGTGGCTAATGTTGGGCTATCAAGGAACTACAGCACGGTCAGCATGACTTCACGTCACCACCGCTAAGCTAAAGGTGGCTAATGTTGGGCTATAAAGGAACTACAGCACGGTCACATGACTTCATGTCACCACCGCTAAGCTAAAGGAGGCTAATGTTGGGCTATAAAGGAACTACAGCACGGTCACATGACTTCACGTCACCACCGCTAAGCTAAAGGCGGCTAATGTTGGGCTATAAAGGAACTACAGCACGGTCACATGACTTCACGTCACCACCGCTAAGCTAAAGGAGGCTAATGTTGGGCTATAAAGGAACTACAGCACGGTCACATGACTTCACGTCACCACCGCTAAGCTAAAGGAGGCTAATGTTGGGCTATAAAGGAACTACAGCACGGTCACATGACTTCACGTCACCACCGCTAAGCTAAAGGCGGCTAATGTTGGGCTATAAAGGAACTACAGCACGGTCACATGACTTCACGTCACCACCGCTAAGCTAAAGGAGGCTAATGTTGGGCTATAAAGGAACTACAGCACGGTCACATGACTTCACGTCACCACCGCTAAGCTAAAGGTGGCTAATGTTGGGCTATAAAGGAACTACAGCACGGTCACATGACTTCACGTCACCACCGCTAAGCTAAAGGAGGCTAATGTTGGGCTATAAAGGAACTACAGCACGGTCACATGACTTCACGTCACCACCGCTAAGCTAAAGGTGGCTAATGTTGGGCTATAAAGGAACTACAGCCCGGTCACATGACTTCACGTCACCTCCGCTAAGCTAAAGGTGGCTAATGTTGGGCTATAAAGGAACTACAGCCCGGTCACATGACTTCACGTCACCACCGCTAAGCTAAAGGAGGCTAATGTTGGGCTATAAAGGAACTACAGCGCGGTCACATGACTTCACGTCACCACCGCTAAGCTAAAGGAGGCTAATGTTGGGCTATAAAGGAACTACAGCACGGTCACATGACTTCACGTCACCACCGCTAAGCTACAGGAGGCTAATGTTGGGCTATAAAGGAACTACAGCACGGTCACATGACTTCACGTCACCACCGCTAAGCTAAAGGCGGCTAATGTTGGGCTATAAAGGAACTACAGCACGGTCACATGACTTCACGTCACCACCGCTAAGCTAAAGGCGGCTAATGTTGGGCTATAAAGGAACTACAGCACGGTCACATGACTTCACGTCACCACCGCTAAGCTAAAGGCGGCTAATGTTGGGCTATAAAGGAACTACAGCACGGTCACATGACTTCACGTCCCCACCGCTAAGCTAAAGGAGGCTAATGTTGGGCTATAAAGGAACTACAGCCCGGTCACATAACTTCACGTCACCACCGCTAAGCTAAAGGTGGCTAATGTTGGGCTATAAAGGAACTACAGCACGGTCACATGACTTCACGTCACCTCCGCTAAGCTAAAGGAGGCTAATGTTGGGCTATAAAGGAACTACAGCACGGTCACATGACTTCACGTCACCACCGCTAAGCTAAAGGAGGCTAATGTTGGGCTATAAAGGAACTACAGCACGGTCACATGACTTCACGTCACCACCGCTAAGCTAAAGGTGGCTAATGTTGGGCTATCAAGGAACTACAGCACGGTCACATGACTTCACGTCACCACCGCTAAGCTAAAGGTGGCTAATGTTGGGCTATAAAGGAACTACAGCACGGTCACATGACTTCATGTCACCACCGCTAAGCTAAAGGAGGCTAATGTTGGGCTATAAAGGAACTACAGCACGGTCACATGACTTCACGTCACCACCGCTAAGCTAAAGGAGGCTAATGTTGGGCTATAAAGGAACTACAGCACGGTCACATGACTTCACGTCACCACCGCTAAGCTAAAGGTGGCTAATGTTGGGCTATCAAGGAACTACAGCACGGTCACATGACTTCACGTCACCACCGCTAAGCTAAAGGTGGCTAATGTTGGGCTATAAAGGAACTACAGCACGGTCACATGACTTCACGTCACCACCGCTAAGCTAAAGGAGGCTAATGTTGGGCTATAAAGGAACTACAGCACGGTCACATGACTTCACGTCACCACCGCTAAGCTAAAGGCGGCTAATGTTGGGCTATAAAGGAACTACAGCACGGTCACATGACTTCACGTCACCACCGCTAAGCTAAAGGAGGCTAATGTTGGGCTATAAAGGAACTACAGCACGGTCACATGACTTCACGTCACCACCGCTAAGCTAAAGGAGGCTAATGTTGGGCTATAAAGGAACTACAGCACGGTCACATGACTTCACGTCACCACCGCTAAGCTAAAGGCGGCTAATGTTGGGCTATAAAGGAACTACAGCACGGTCACATGACTTCACGTCACCACCGCTAAGCTAAAGGAGGCTAATGTTGGGCTATAAAGGAACTACAGCACGGTCACATGACTTCACGTCACCACCGCTAAGCTAAAGGTGGCTAATGTTGGGCTATAAAGGAACTACAGCACGGTCACATGACTTCACGTCACCACCGCTAAGCTAAAGGAGGCTAATGTTGGGCTATAAAGGAACTACAGCACGGTCACATGACTTCACGTCACCACCGCTAAGCTAAAGGTGGCTAATGTTGGGCTATAAAGGAACTACAGCCCGGTCACATAACTTCACGTCTCCACCGCTAAGCTAAAGGTGGCTAATAATGGGCGTGATGACGTTCAGTCGTCTCATTTAGACACTTGTTAACGACCATCATTTTTTAATTCACCAGTGGGTTATTTACGGACATATTTTGACATAAAACTAACATATCTTTAGCTTGTTATAACCACAGACCTTATTTCAAGCTAGTATCTGTTGACTTCGAGGCGAGGTAACTGGAAGTTGTTACCTGGCCTTGTTTTTGCACCACTCTGATGTTACACTGAATATGTAGCAATAATAAACTTTAGTGTAAACCTTTATCCATGAGAGAGCATCACGATGAGCAGAGCGTCTTTCACCGTCAGCGTCCTTGTAAAGATATTTTCACACAGAAAGTGGTTGCAGTGGAAACAGCCTAGATTTTGTAAATGTCAACGATGTGCCGTTCATCTCACACAAACAATGTTTTGTTGACACCTGGCAGTAACTCAGAGTGGGCTTTTAACATTTCCCCCAGTGCTGAAGTGGTCCGATTTCAGTTTCCTTCAGCAGTTTCTGTGTAATGCTTGACTTTTTCTGACACACACACACACACACACACACACACACACACACACACACACACACACACACACACACACACACACACACACACACACACACACACACACACACACACACACACACACACACACACACACACACACACACACACACACACACACACACGAACAGACCCACAGCCAACAGTCCCAAACTGAAGAGGCCCAAAGACATTGCGTGTTGAGTGCTTTTATCTTAATTGCAATCAGAAGGGGAAGATGTATAAAACAGCCCGAATGCCAGACATTTCTAAATAGCTTCTGATTCCGCAGGAGGTGAACAGGAAGTAGATCTGACCGCTTCTCTTAAAGACTGCAGCCAACAGTAAAATATAGTGTGAGATTTCTTCATACAATTACATTTTATATAACCGCTTACTTTCAGATTCATTAGACGGTAATGAAATGCCAGAAAACTGCCCTGCTATGAAGATTAATGGCCGTTTTAAAGGGAATATTGGCTTCAAATGTTCTTTATCCACTTGGCTCAAAGAGACCGGTAGATGTTAGACCTTTACTGAAATGAGGGAGGAAGCATCATTTAGATGTCAAGCATTATTTAAACTATTAGCAAATTACTTCGGTAGTTAGACATAGCTTATGTTAGCTAACGATAGCTAGCTATATAGCACGCTGACAGGTAACTGCTTTGGTCTCTAACTCAACTTGTTTTTTGAATCTCAACGCTGTGGACCTTTGTCTACCCTGCTGGCAGTAAGAGTTATTATTAACTGTTAACATGAGCTTTAGTATGGAGCCCGAGCGATCCCAAATACAATTAATTGTTTACAAAACAAAGACTTAAAGTAACACACGTCCAAAAATCCACTGGTTTCAATTTCCAAGAAACAGATGCTGAACATGGTTCCAGCTTTTTTTTTACTTTTAACTTAACTTGTGTTTCTAAATCTCAACGCTGTGGACCTTTGTCTACCCTACAGGCAGTAGAGTTTCTATTAACTTTGAACACAGGCTTTAGTATGGAGACCGACCAATCACAAAGTCATTGTTTACAAACTGAAGAGTTGAAAATAAACACGTTGAAAATATCCACTGCCTTCAATGTAAACTCACACACATGCAATTTGCTGAGGTGAACATACCTGTAACATGTTTACCTAGCTACTTAGATGTATAGTATTTGCGCTACACTGAATATTAGCAGATCAAAACTATTGTAAACTATCTTTCTGTTGTTTGCTACAGGAATCACGATCGACATTGTGTGGCACTTTAGAACACATGTGTCAAACTCGAGGCCCGGGGACCAAATCCGGCCCGTGGTGGATTTAATTTCGGCCCGCAGGATAATTTCTAATTCCTATTAGATCTGGCCCGCCGGTATATTGCAGCACGCCTTCACTCCATCCTGAGGGTCTCCTCCGCTCAGAGCCTGACCCCAAACATTGATGACCTTGACCCCAAACATTGATGACCTTGCACCCGAGATGAGATGCCAAGTGCCTGAGCTAGCATCACAGAGCAGCAACCTGAGTTCAATGGATGTTTCCTTCTGCACTTTCTCTCTCGACAGCAGGGCATGTTTGGTTTCTCTCTGAGGGGAATAGTTTTGTTGAAGCTGTTGTTTGCCTGTGGGGAAATGTACTCATAAGAAATGATGCATGAAAAGCTGCAGATAGAGCCATGAGAAATGAATGCAACTAATTATTTAAAGTGGACCTATCATGCTATATTTGAATAATACATTGTAGGGCCATACCTATATAAAACATGTCTGTGAATTATTTTTTCAAAATACCAAACAGATCATGCATGTTAGCCATGCCTCATTTTCTCTATTTGCTCTTTTCCAGCCCTGTTTTTGCAACGGCTGATTCTGTTTCTGTCGCATACTACAGCGCCACCTACAGGCCTGGCATATGTACTACAGCGTCTCCAGCGCTTTCGAGCGGTCTCTCATTCCCCTGATAGGTGGAGAGTTGCCCGTATAGGCGGAGCACCCCTTTTCTGACATCAGAAAAATTCAAATAATAATCAGCTCCGTTGCAGCCCCGTTTTTAGAGATTTGGGTACGGGGGAAAAGAGAGAGGGTTGTGCTTTCTGACACCGGGGACACATCTTCATGTATAAAAGACGTAAAAAGTGCATTTTGTTCAATGTTGTTTTTATAGGCAATAATTTAATCTTTGTTAGTTCCAGGTTTAATATGTGCAATAAGTTCATTTCAATAAGTTCTGCAATAAACATTGAACCAGTCCGGCCCTCGACTAGCACCCATTTTTTATTTCGGCCCACTGTGTATTTGAGTTTGACCCCCCTGCCTTAGATGGACGTCAATTAGAGCTGAAATGATTCTTAACATTAGCAACTTCTTTGATAAGTGATCAATAAGATGCTAAACATGGTACCAGCTTATTTTCGTTTGAAGCTTTGTTGCTTTTTATGTGATAGTGAACTTTTAACCTTCTAGTGATCGACTGTTTATTACACAGCAGTACAAACCTGACCTTTTTGGGGCTGAAGAAGAAAATAATTAGCACATTAATCAACCCAATGATTAATTAATTGCAGACAAGCCAACAAAGGCCATAGTCTAATCAGCCGAAATAAGTCTAATCACTTATTTTTGCCATACTGTATGTTTAAGATAAGATAAGGCAAGGCAAGTTTATTTATATAGCACTTTTCAACGCAAGGCAATTCAAAGTGCTTTACAAAAAAAAATGAAAGACATTAAGCATTAAAAAAGAAAAGCTAATAAAATAAACATTAAGGAAAATACATGGATAAAAGTTACAGTGCAGTTTAAGATATGAATAGTTCAATTAAAAGCTGCGACAAAAAGAAAAGTCTTCAGCCTGGATTTAAAAGTAGTCAGAGTTGCAGATAAGATAAGAAAATAACTTTATTGATCCCAATTTGAGAAATGTTTGCGCTCTAGTTATTTTTATGGGAACGAGGCTTCATGATATCCTCCGCAGCAGCTATATAAACACTACAAAACAGATTTTGATCAGTTTAGCCAAGTCTGAAGGTCTCTAAAAAAAAAAGTGTATCATTTGGTGTTGGGGTCTGGGGAGACCCAGCAGAATTGTTTTGGGTGACTCGGGGTAAAATTGGGCCCAATCAAGATTCATCTTTGACTTTAGACACCCCTCCCCCCCCCCCCCCCCCGCCCTTCATCCACTGTAACGATAATGTAAAGCTGTTTGGGGGAGATTGTATTCTAATATTAGTCTATTATAGTCAGATAACGTAATGATCCACTGTCTTCACTATAGGAAATATAATGAGTGAATTGAATCACATGTTTTACTTAAATATGTGGTGTAATGTTTTTTGGGGCCATAACATTAAATGACAACAGGATTGTACGGTTATGAATGCATAATAAGTTAGTTATGATGTAGTTAAAACACTATTGGATGATAGTCATTATTTTTTTGAGTTTTGGACTGAGATAAATCATGGGTCAAAATTGACAAAAAAACGGTAACAGCTTTCGAACACAACACAAGGGTTAAATAAAATATAAAGCAGGTAAGTATAAATGCAATATGTCTTCTACCTGTTGAGCTTAGGGACCAGGTGATGTTGAGGTTAAAGTTGTTGGAGGCGTTGATGGACATGTCGAGGTTCTTGTTTGCCTAAAAAAGAGACACAAACACATGTAGGGTCGGATCGCAGAACTGGATGAAGAGTGGATCAAAGTTGGACCAAGGAAAACCAAAAGTAGGCAAAAGGTATTATTAACTGTTGATATGAGCTTCAGTCTGGAGCCCGACCGATCCCAAATACAATGTTTACAAACCGAAGAGTTAAAGTAACACACGTCAACATATCCACTGGCTTCAATGGAGTGCCGCAGTGACGCGTCCTAAAACCCGGGAGGAAGTTAGCATTTTTACCACTTCCGGTTCCTTCGCCAAAAAGCAACGCCATCTCTCCGTAGGGTTTAGGCCAGTGTTTCTCAAACTGTTTCATACCAAGGACACTTAAGCAATAAAAAAACACTCGCGGACCACCTAACTCCACAAATATCCCAAAACACATCGTTTTTCTAGAACAAATTATAAATCGCCTGGAAATGGTACAAACAAGTGGCAACATGTGTGACGAAGGTGTTGCCCTGGGCTTTATCATGCAATAGAAAGTGAAACGTAAGCTTGTTCCATTGCGGAGATATTCCCACGAGAGTGCGGAAAACTTTAATTTATTTATTTATTTCAAATGTGAAATGTTACCAATATACTCACGGACCACTAGGGGGCGCTCACGGACCACACTTTGAGAAACACTGGTTTAGGAGAATATCTGGAAATAAGGTCTGTGGTTGAGACACATTGAAGAGACGGATCATGTTTTATTCTACGCCATTAAATACAGCAGCACTGAGCCCACTGATTTCTGAAGAGTTGACGGCCGTCGCCTCTCCGCTCCTTGTAATTCTGTTTTCTGTACATGTATGTAAACGAGCTGTGTAGTTGCCCCAACGTCATCGGCTGCCATCTCCTGGTCCGAGGACACTGATTGGAGCACGCCGGGCCCGACGCACTCCAATCCCCGTGCAGCCCCAGCGCACACCTTCCGGAGGTGACTACAAAGCCTGGGGGCACCCATCACTCGGGAGGCGCTGCTGTCGTGGACCCGTTAGACTGTCAGAACGTGTGTGATCCGCGGTTAGTGTGCTATACGTGTTCAGAGTAGTGTGCTTAGATATGTGTTAGCGTGTTTTGGTTTCCCTGTGTAGCTGCACTTCCCCGCGGCCTCTCCCATTAGCAGTGATTAGTAGTCAGGTGTGGATGTAGGCTCACCGTTAGAGTCCTCCTTCAGTTTACCTGTGCTCTTTGGTTTGGCTTATGCTATATGTGCCCTCCTGTTGTTATCCCGTTAAACCCAGTTATAATTAATTACCGATTCCATTCTGTGTTGCCTTCCTCATCCCTCGTGGGTTCGTAACAACGTGTCTGAGAAACGATGGTTGTTACCAAGTGGCTGAACAGGACTACAGAAGTCGTGGAGGCCGTTGTACGTCATTACGCCGAACACGTGAACACTCCTCTGAGTTAGTTTCTGTTCTGCTTGAAAGCAAGTCCCTGCCTCCTGCAGAGTGTTCAAGCAAACGCTTCAACTCGTTCCATTTAGAGTCTGCATGTTTGAATATGGATCTGAAGTCGGCGTGACGTTGAAGCCGGCTGTAGTTCCTTTATAGCATAACGTTAGCATTTTGCTTCTGGCGACTAGATTATCTATTTTATAGATTATATTGCTGATGTAGGCTTAGTTTGTCGGGGGACATCTTACTTCTACCTTCTCTCTGTCTATACCTGTGTCCTCTCACGTTCCCATTAACCCAGCTTCCCCACATGTCTTTCTTTTTGGTGTCTCTATACACCGGGATCCGGAGTCATGGATGATCCTGAGGTCCTGAGTCCTGGATCGCGAGCCCTGGATCTTGAGTCGTGGCTGTGGTCCTGGATCATAGGTCCTGGATGGATGTCCTCGTGGATTCGTCTTCCTATTATACACACATGCATTTCCAAACATCTGGACTACCTATGTTGCAAATGTATTATCTTTTCAATTTACACACGGCATCTATTGCACGTCTGTCCGTCCTGGGAGAGGGTCTGAGGACAGAGGGTCTAAGGACAGAGGGTCTGAGGACAGAGGGTCTGAGGACAGAGGGTCTAAGGACAGAGGGTCTAAGGAAAGAGGGTCTAAGGACAGAGGGTCTAAGGACAGAGGTTCTAAGGACAGAGGGTCTAAGGACAGAGGGTCTAAGGACAGAGGGTCTAAGGACAGAGGGTCTGAGGACAGAGGGTCTAAGGACAGAGGGTCTGAGGACAGAGGGTCTGAGGACAGAGGGTCTGAGGACAGAGGGTCTGAGGACAGAGGGTCTAAGGACAGAGGGTCTAAGGACAGAGGTTCTAAGGACAGAGGGTCTAAGGATAGAGGGTCAAAGGACAGAGGGTCTAAGGACAGAGGGTCTAAGGAAAGAGGGTCTAAGGACAGAGGGTCTAAGGACAGAGGTTCTAAGGACAGAGGGTCTAAGGACAGAGGGTCTAAGGACAGAGGGTCTAAGGACAGAGGGTCTGAGGACAGAGGGTCTAAGGACAGAGGGTCTGAGGACAGAGGGTCTGAGGACAGAGGGTCTGAGGACAGAGGGTCTAAGGACAGAGGGTCTAAGGACAGAGGGTCTAAGGACAGAGGGTGTCGTATTGTCATACTGATATTCTGTACAAACTGTGAAGTCCACTGAGACAGATGTAACATTTGTGATATTGGGCTATAAATAAACATTGATTGATTGATTGATATATTTATGATTAGAACATTATAAAAGTAGGGTAGACATGTGGAGATTATCCGACTGAACAAAACGTGTCCCGTCTCTTAAATGCGTCTCAGCCACAGACCTTAGTTCCAGCTATTGTCCAAAACCCTACGGAGAGATTGCTTTCACGAAGGAACCGGAAGGAGTTTACTTCCGGGTTTTAGGACGCGTCACCGCGGCACTCTACATACACTCACACACACTAACATCTTCACCGATAGTCTAACTACTTTCTGTCTGGGTGCATCCGTTGTGTGCTACAGGAATCATGATTAGATGGACGCTGCACGAAGAGTGGATTAAAGTTGGACACAGGGAAAAAAAGGCTTGAGATACATTCAGACTCAAAGATAATTAATTCCGTCTCATTTGTATCGACCGCCGTATTGAGTTCTTAGCTGATGGACAACTTCCTGGCAGCATACACAGTTTAACTTGTTTTCCTCCAGACCTGCAGTTTCTCGTGTATTCACGCAGCCCAGCGGGGGATGTCTCTGCAAACACATCTTTAACTTTAGCTTCTCCGCCTCCACTCGTATCACCTTGGAGCGTTTCTGAATCTATTGGCCCCTCTTGGCACCGTTCGATTGATTTTGTCTGCAATGCTGCCCCGAAATTCAACTCTGAGTTGCATCGGCACACGCCTTCGGGCTCAGAGGAGGAAACACAGACACATCGTGAGAATGTAGATGTCTCTTAGTGTTGACAGCAGATTACACAAACAACACTTCTACATCTTACATTGGCAAACTTTGTGTGAACGCATGATGTCCTGCTCCATGTACAGGCCTTGGTGTCCTGTGATCATGTCTCTGTGCCTCTAAGTATGGCAACAACACCTTTAAAACTATGACCATTTGTTGCCCGATGTTTGGATCATTATAGCGTCATACATGTTTGATACTGAGGCGGATCTGTTTGGAAATACTTACTGTTGTACCCTGGATTGAATGTAACAAGAAGTTAGAGGCTTTAATTTGACATGTCATGATACAGTATTTATACTTTAACGTAAGAGGGTATGTATCATTTTGGATCAGAAGTGAATTTTCCTTTAGTCATGAAAAAAAGTGAGACTTTTAATTTTTTTTTTTTTAAAAGTCAGAAGTTTCAAATAAAGTCAGAATTTTCTGAAAAAGTAGGATTTATAAAAAAAGTCCGAATTTTCTGAAAAAGTCAGCATTTTCAAAATAAAATCTGCATTTTCAAAGTCAGAATTTTTTTAAGTCAGAATTTTCAAAAAAAGTCAGAATTTACAGAAACAGTAAGAATTTTGATAAAAAGTCATATTAAAAAAAAGTCAGAATTTACAAAAAGTCAGACTTTTCAGAAAAAGTCTGAATTTTCAGAAACAGTAAGAATTTTCAGAAAAAGTCATATTAAAAAAAAAGTCCGAATTTTTGAAAAAAGTCTGAATTTTAGACAGAAGTCCGAATTCTGAAAAAAATCCGAATTTTCCGAAGTCAACATTTTGAAAAAAGTCACAATTTCAAAAAATGTAAGAATTCTGAAAAATTCTGAATTCTGAATACAGTCAGAGTTTTGAGAAAAAAGTCAATTTTTTGGAAAATAAAGTCAGAAATAAAAAAAAGAATTCTAACCTTAAAAAGTCAGAATTTTGAAAAAAGTAAATTTTTTAAAAGAAAGTCAGAAAAAATAATAATTCTAACTTCTAACTAAAAATCTTATTTAGAAACATTTCAGAATATTAGAAAAAGAGTCACAATTATTTTTTTTATAAGTCAGAATACTGAGGTAAAAAAGATCTGAAAAAAAAAAGATTAAGACAAGTATACAAACAAACATTCAAAATGATAGGTACCAATGCCCTGCTGTGTTACCTGTTCAGGTGTAGCCATGAAGTTGATGCTGGTGTAGTGACGGTCGTCTTCCTGAAGCAAACTGAAGGTGAACTGGTAATCAATTAACAGGTTGTCTAGGGACAGAAAGATAGAGAAAGGGAGGTGAGGAAAAACAACATAAACACGGATAAAACAAATCCATACGGAGACACAGCAACATTACTGCTTGTGTCAAAAGGCGGTAAAATAATCCGTTTGGTTGACATGTGTTCGTAATAAAGTTCTTTGTTGGGATTTAAATGTATGGTTTATTTTTGTAAGGAGGCCAATTCCGAATAAAACTTTTACTGTGTCTCGTTCTTTTGATCAAAAGCATAGTTTTGAAAGTAAAAACATGCGAGCCGATGACCTTGAGTCGATATCAGCTAGATACATGACATTACAGTGGAGGAGGATTTGCTCAAAGACCTTTAAGCAAGGACAACAACAGCACGTGTGTGTACCGCACATAAATGTTTTATAACTATGTCACAATGCCATTTACTTAGACATAATAGCGTTGGATCAATAGAGCATGAGGCCGCCTCTAAATCAGCGTGTTCCATCGGAGCATTAATCATTTCTGAGAGCTTTGTCAGAGAGACACAATGGCCGACGATCAGTGATTCAACATCTGGACGGACAGCGGGAGACACACTGGGTCACCTTGTCTCTCCCTTCTGATGGGGCAGGAAGGGAACAACGAGGAGGGGAGGAAGGGAGCAACGAGGAGGGGAGGAAGGGAACAAGGAAGGGAGCAACGAGGAGAGGAGGAAGGGGAAAACGAGGAGGGGAGGAAGGGAATGAGGAGGGGAGGAAAGAAACAACGAGGAGGGGAGGAAGGGAGGAAGGGAACGACAAGGAGGGGAGGAAGGGAAAAACGAGGAGTGGAGGAAGGGAAAAACGAGGAGGGGAGGAAGGGAATGAGGAGGGGAGGAAGGGAATGAGGAGGGGAGGAAGGGAGCAACGAGGAGAAGAGGAAGGGAAAAACGAGGAGGGGAGGAAGGGAAAAACGAGGAGGGGAGGAAGGGAATGAGGAGGGGAGGAAAGAAACAACGAGGAGGGCAGGAAGGGAACAACGAGGAGGAGAGGAAGGGAACAAGGAGGAGAGGAGGAAGGGAAAAACGAGGAGGGGAGGAAGGGAATGAGGAGGGGAGGAAAGAAACAACGAGGAGGGGAGGAAGGGAACGACGAGGAGGGGAGGAAGGGAACAAGGAAGGGAGGAAGGGAGAAACGAGGAGAGGAGGAAGGGAAAAACGAGGAGGGGAGGACGGGAATGAGGAGGGGAGGAAAGAAACAACAAGGAGGGGAGGAAGGGAACGACGAGGAGGGGAGGAAGGGAACAAGGAAGGGAGGAAGGGAGAAACGAGGAGAGGAGGAAGGGAAAAACGAGGAGGGGAGGAAGGGAATGAGGAGGGGAGGAAAGAAACAACGAGGAGGGGAGGAAGGGAGGAAGGGAACGACGAGGAGGGGAGGAAGGGAACGGGGAAGAGAGAGAAACAGAAGCTCTGAGGCCATGAGAGGATAACGGGGTGAGAGGATATTTTTTAAGTTAATCCGCGTGACTGCTGAGTGCTAAACCTGCAGGGTGTTCCAGGTGTGTGTGTGTGTGTGTGTGTGTGTGTGTGTGTGTGTGTGTGTGTGTGTGTGTGTGTGTGTGTGTGTGTGTGTGTGTGTGTGTGTGTGTGTGTGTGTGTGTGTGTGTGTGTGTGTGTGTGTGTGTGTGTGTGTGTGGGATGCATCCAAGGACAGCTCAGGTTAAAACAGACTCAGGCAGACAAAGCTTGTGAAAGTGGATGTTTTCTCACACACTGGGATGTATTCATATAGTTGTTGGTCCATCAGACTACAATGCAAAGCACAAAGTAATCAGACTTAAATATATTTTAAAATATACATGCAGCTTTTTCTTGAATTGCTACATGCAAGAGGGGAATGTGATGTTGTGTTTCACTGCACATTTCGCAACCAGCGACAGACACAAATAAAGTCTGCTGCTTGTGTGTGTGTGTGTGTGTGTGTGTGTGTGTGTGTGTGTGTGTGTGTGTGTGTGTGTGTGTGTGTGTGTGTGTGTGTGTGTGTGTGTGTGTGTGTGTGTGTGTGTGTGTGTGTGTGTGTGTGTGTGTGTGTGTCCAGGCTGGAGTTGCTCTTCTCTTTAGACGTGCAAGTAGGTAAGGTTTCTGTGAGATACGACAGCAATGCGTTTAGGAGGTTCCTTTTTAGTCCATTTGGAATTTAAATACAACATTTGAGACCCCCACACTGTAATGAAGGTTGACCATGTTGCTATTTAATATTGTTAACAATGTCTATATATCATTGAAATGGTGTTATATTATCAAAAGTAAAAATACGCAAGAATTTTGGAAAAAGTTATAAAAGAAAAAAAAACGCAAATCGGAGGAAATTCGAAAAAAAGTCTGAATTTTGAAAAAAATCAGAATTTTGAAAACAATTTGGAGAAAAATACAAATCTGAGAAAATTCTGAAAAAAGTCAGGATTATGAAAAAAAAGTCAGGATTATGAAGAAAGTCAGAAAACAAAAATCACAATTCTGAAAAAGCTCAGGCTCACGAATGAACAATGTTTATATCTTCAAAATGTTATATTATCAAAAGTAAAAATACGCATTATGCACAATGGCTCTTTTCACAGAATCGTAGTTCGTAGTTAAAGTCAGAGTTTTGAGGAAAAATGCGGATTTCAAAAAATGTTCTGACTTTAAAAGAAGGGTAAGAATTTTGGAAAAAGTTATAAAAGAAGAAAAAAACGCAAATCGTAGGAAATTCGAAAAAATTTCAGATTTTTGAAAAAAGTCAGAATTTTGAAAACAATTTGGAGAAAAATACAAATCTGAGAAAATTCTGAAAAAAATCAGAATTTTGAAGAAAGTCAGAAATCAAAAATCACAATTCTGAAAAAGCTCAGGCTCACGAATGAACAATGTTTATATCTTCAAAATGTTATATTATCAAAAGTAAAAATACGCATTATGCACAATGGCTCTTTTCACAGAATCGTAGTTCGTAGTTAAAGTCAGAGTTTTGAGGAAAAATGCGGATTTCAAAAAATGTTCTGACTTTAAAAAAAGGGCAAGAATTTTGGAAATAGTTATAAAACAAAAAAAACGGAATTCTGAGGAATTTTTAAAAAAAAGTCAACATTTTGAAAACTATTTGGGAAAAAATACAAAACTCCGAAAAAAAATCAGGATTATGAAGAAAGTCAGAAAACAAAAATCACAATTCTGAAAAAGCTTAGGCTTATGATTGAACAGTGTTTATATCATCAAAATGTTATATTATCAAAAGTAAAAATAGGTATTATGCAGGATGGCTCTTTTCACAGTATTGCAGCTACTCAAGACATCCGTGTATTCAATAACTGCATCAGTCAAAGAGGCTGTGGGGCAGCAGCGGAGAGTCTGTCTAACACTGTAAAAATGCTTCATTATAATATATCAAACCCTCCAGAGGTGCAACAGGTAATCTGCTGCTGTCTAACCCTGATCCGTCAGCAGAGATTCTGTAAAGAGCTTTTTCAACAAAGCAGAGAACCTTTATGTCACACTGCAGATAAAGATGTGAAGTTACCACCTTCCTCTCAGCTTTTACAGTCCCGGAGCGTCGCCGAGACGAAAGCAGAATCATGTTTGACAAACACTCTTGTTTTGTTCATCCTTCATGGCAACTTAGCCCGCGCCGCAGATATCATCAGATCAAAGACGATATTTTCCTCCTAACATCTTCCTCCCTCGCTCAAAGGCAGCTTCTTGTTTATCCCATAAGGCTTCAGTGTTTGGGTTTTTTAATGGGGAGTGTGTGCATCTGTGTGTGTGTGTGTTTGCCTCCCAATGCATGCAATACACATAATGCACTATTTCTATTTGATTTGTATTTACTTGCACATCTCAAAACATAGAGTCAGAGTCATAAACATTTAATCAAATGGCTATAATGTAATGGTTTGATCCTGCAAACTGTCTTTTAATGAAATGATAGCCATGTATACATTATAGACATAACTATAGCCATTTAATTAAATGTTTTAGGACTATGACTATGTTCTTGCATTATTTTATCTGTTTTATTTGCTCTATAATAATAACAATAGCTTGGATTGATATAGCGAGAGGCTGGGGGGGGGGAGCTGGGAGGATGGAGTAGTGCTGAGATACAGCTGGGTATCATCAGCGTAGCAGTGGAAATTGAGTCCATGATGTCGGATAATCTGGCCGAGGGGGAGCATGTAAATGGTGAACAGGCGGGGGCCAAGCACAGAGCCCTGGGGTACACCGTGATTGGCTGGGGTCGGGGGTGAATTTGAGCCATTAATGGTTACAAACTGTTCCCTGTTATGGAGGTAGGATGTGAACCAGGACAGGGCTGTGCCAGTAGGGTTGCAAAGGGGCGGAAAGTTTCCAGTAAATTTCCGGAAAGTTTCCATGTGAAGTTAAGCTGGGGAATTTTGGAAATTTTCGATGCAAAATTAAACAAAAAACATGACATTTCAACAGATTATTTTTTATGGGATTTTTTTTTAAAGTAGAACAGAACAAGTTTTAATTATTTTATTGAACAATTATTTGTTTCATTGAAGAACGAAAACAGGAATGTTGAGTTAAATGTTACTCATCCCCCCCAACCCCTACTCACTCCAAAAATCCCATTCTAAATGTTAAATGAAAAGAGCCCCTCTCCCTCCAAGAAGTCCCATTAAACAAAAGCAAATCTTCCTTCAAGCAATCCTCTGCATTGTTGCTAAAGCCTTTCAGTCAACGGGCTCTTCCTGGGCCTCATCAACATCACACTCTGAGTCGTCCTCTTCAGTGTCACTGTCCAGCCTTGTTGAGGGTGGCTCTGTGTCCGGCTCAGAGAGCTTTAGGTTTGCCCGAATGCCAACCAGTGTTTCCACTCTCACATGTGTGAGCCTGTTGCGAACCTTTGTGTGGTCTCAATAGCCATGCAGTAAGCGGTGTGCTATGGCATGGATATTCAAGTGTACTTGAATGGCATCTGTTTGTTTTAGTCAAAATTATGCTAAAAAATACTTATTTAAGTTCCCTATGAAGAGCCAACCTTTAATTTTGAAAATTCCCAGTTTATTCCCATGGAAAGTTTCCATCTTTGAAAATTCCCTGAATTTTACAACCCTATGTGCCAGTGACACCTAGGAGGTCAGATAGGCGGGTGAGTAGGATGGTGTGGGAGATGGAGTCAAACGCTTTAGAGAGGTCCAGGAGGATGAGGATGCTGAGGCGGCCAGAGTCAGCAGCAATGATGTCCTATATATATGTTGCTCTGTTGGAGGAGCCTGCACCGTACGTTTTTCATTGACATATCTACACTGTAGCTAATGTGCAAATGACAATAAAGCCTTGCAACTTGATATGAACAGACTTTGGGAGAAGCAGGATTAAGAATATAAAATATCAGATTACTGATACATTTCTAAAATGGTGGATTATTAGCACGATTACAGTGTTAGCAAAAACCTAAAAAGATCATATGTTTGTTGTAAAGGATCAGACGTTATCTCTTCTCTGTCAGCTGTTCTGTGGGATAATACTTTAAGTGAGAATATATACTACTTGCATAAACTCCAGACTTTTTTTTCGAAAGTCAGGCTTTTAAAAAAAGTCAGAATGTTTTCTCAAATTCTTCCTTTTTTTCACATTTCGGTTTTTTTTTTATTATCACTTTTTGTAAATACTCAAATCTCACTTTTCCCCAAAAATCTATTGTTTTCCCAAAAATCTCACTTTTCCCCAAAAAATCTCACTTTTTACAAAAATATCTCACTTTCATTTTTTTACAAAAAAGGTCCCATTGTTCTGTTGTCTTACATAATACACTTCAGTAAAAAAGTCTTAATGATATTTGCTTTAGGTGACATTTTGTTACAGGTAACTAGTAATTTAATTCTTTTTTTTTAATTAACCCTCCCAACCCAGCTGTGCATGTGTTAGTTGTTCACATCCACCTGCCCTTGAATGCATGTGTTTACATTACATTGCATTACAGGTCACTTGTTAGACGCTTTTATTCAAAGCGACTTACATACTCAATACTGTGGACAATCCCCACAGGAGCACTTTGGGGTGAAGTGTCTTCAGGGACACAACGACATGCTGACTGCAGTGGGGTTTGAACCTGTGCCCCCCCCGATCCTAACACCTACGCACTAATCCAATGCGCCTCCTGTTTACAGGTGTGTGTTAGTGTGTGAACAGATTAGATTACATCACAAAAGTCTCCCATCAATCCTCCCTCTGTGTGTTTCCAATATGTCTGATTTCAAGGCTGTTAGGAAGCAGAGCGGCAGCAAAGTTCATCTCGGCTAATTACAAATCCCATCTGAGAAATCTGACTGCAGTTTCACTTAGGCAAACTCGATTACACGCGTACCAGTGAGAATTCCCCACTCTGGATGAATTGCATCAAGGTATCACTAAAGGTATTAACAATCCCCAGAAGAGGAGGGAATAGAAAACGTCTGTGGCAATTCCTCCGGTTCACAGATGGGTGATCGTATTACCATAATACGTACGCTGATTCAGCCTGAAACAAAAAACACTGAGAAGGAGAAGCCGACGCTATCTGATATTCCAGCAGTCTGCAATGTGAACTCTCCGACAGAGTCACTTTGTCAGAATATCTCGCTGAGCTTTCATTGTTAACAAGTCATTATTCTCCATCTGCAACACCGGCATCATCACCTTGCTGAGATACCAGGTGAGTAAACGGCACCTTCAGCACAGAATGGAGGTCAAGGTAACCTGGAGGTAATGTATGCATGAGGTCAGGTGACCCCCATTTATTAGAAGCTCCCTGACGCAGGGATCTGAGGGATGGATACTTTTTCTGGAGACCATTTACTGAGTCAAAGCGTGGCCAGGACACTCATGGAAATCAATGCGTTTTTAAAGGAGGTGTGCATGGGGAAAAAGAAGGGGCATACTTACAGTACACTGGTAGTAAAATGTGTGTAAGAGACATTAAAGTTTTGTTAGTTGGTCTTTGTTTTTCCCTTTCAATAATCCTCATTCATTTCTTATATATTCACTTTATTATTATACACCGTATCAGCCACATCACAGACTACATTAATGCCTACAATGTATACAATATCTTGTTTATCATTACTGCACGTATTTTATTCCAATTCCATTTCTACGATTTCAACCATATTCAACGTAAATACTGCTATATTTGACTATATATTTAAATATGTGTTAATGTTATAATAGCTTTCTTAAATTAGTTTTCTATCTGTGTTTTTGGTTTAATTTGTATGTACGTTTATGTATGCATCCCACACACACTGATTCTGGTTGAGCCCGGTCCCTTTCCCCACTTCCGGTTCAAAGTCTAGGCCTATGTGTTAGCTCGTCCAGTTTAGCACTAGCCGCAATGTAAACAATATATTTGATTAAATATCATTTACAGCTACACTGTGCCTATGCAGTGGTTTAACAGAGCCACATCCATCCCTTGTTAGTGACTGGAAGGATGACATATGAAAATGTCCAAAAATCTCATATATGAGGACATTTTGAATGACTCTTTAGTGTCTTTTGTAAATGGCCACGACTATGAGGAGCTACAAAAAGTACCAAAACATATGAGCTGGTCAGACTAAAGCTCACGTGGACAGATTAGAATAACTCTCACGGCCAGAAGGAGAGACAGTTATAAGAAAAGTTAACCTATTAATATGTCAGTGTGCTATTTTAGCCTGCAAACATATACTGTACCTACCTAGCTACCTAGCTAGCTAGCTAGCTAGCTAGCTACCTACCTACCTACCTACCTACCTACCTACCTACCTACCTACCTACCTACCTACCTACCTACCCACCCACCCTACCCTACCCTACCCTACCCTACCCTACCTACCTACCTAGCTACCTACCTAACAAGCTACCTACCTAACAAGCTAGCTATCAAACATTAGCTATCAAACATTAGCTATCAAGCTCGCGATCGTAGCTATTTAGCAAGCGAACGTTATCTATCTATCTATATATCTGTCTATATCTGTAGGTCCTGCTAAAAACGTTCGCTATCTACCTAGTTAGCAACTTACCTAAGCTACACATCCATCAAACTAGCTATCAAATGTTAGCTATGTCGCTAGCCATCGCCAAATGTGTGGCTCTCTAATTTAAAGACAACTTATTATTAACACCCTGTGGTTAGATTTGCAGTGCTGACCTGTGTCTTCCTATAGACACACCAACAGGCTTAATAGGGCTGTATAAACTCGGCCTAATATCTGTGTGAACTGGGAATACATTGTCTCAAGAGTCTAAACCGTTCTTCAGTTTAAACCGCCAACAGAAAAATATCAACATGTAACGTGGGAAGTGTCCAAATGTGTGTGTCATAAGTAAAACTGTCTCTAACAACTAGCACGATAAGAGGATATCTAATCATATGTCGTGGAAATACTGGATATGACAAATCGAGCCCTTTGCATTTCCCTGCATCCAGATTTTGAATCATCAGTCAGTCGTATTTTGTGCACTAATTATGATGTTAATTGGACTGTCTCCTGAGGGCAGAAAGCGCTCTGACTGGTGCTCACTGGTGTTCTTCCTCTAGAGATATCATTAGTGGGAGGTCCCCTAATTAGACGGTAGAGCGAGATGCACTATGACAGCGGTTCATTAAAGCTTTTGTCCAGCCTGACTTGGGGCAAACTCATTAAATAGCAACGTTTCTTCTCATCAATTGACTGGTGGTTCAATATGACAGCGTGAACTGAACCTAAGCAATCAATGGATGGACATTCGCTTTAAAGGTCCCATGTCGTGCTTTTCCGGTTATCACCCGTCCCCTTGTGTAGTCACACAGTGACTACTGCAATCATTCATGCTCACAACTGACTTTGAAATCTGTACAACTGTGTGGGAGAGGGGAGAGGCGAACTGAACTCAGAGCAGATGTGAAGAAGGCAGATTTATAATATCAGAGGTTCAACTTTGAGTGGGTGTTTGGTTTGAATAATGGCTTCACACATGGCCTTAAAACATGGTGACGATGCTAAAATAGATCACTGTAATGTGTTTTAATCATTCTGTCATTGGACGTGGGTGCCTAGACGTTGTCAGTGTTGAATTCCTACATTAAAAGGACTTTATAAAGGGTAAGAAATGCAAAGTACTGTACCAGCTGTAGCGTGTTTGTAGAGGTCCTTGGGTCAAAAAGGAGATTGATAACAATAGGAAAAGGTCTTAATCTGTGTCTTTAAACAACACTATGTCAGAGATTAAATATGCTGAATGGTTGAGGACTTCTACACACGTCCACTTAGCTGCACTTGTCCATACTTTAATGTGTCTGTTCAATATATCTTAAACTAATGCCTTTTATTCACCTTTAAGGAGTTTGAAGCAGGTGCTTAACCTCTTCAAACTCTCAGTTACCCCCCGAGTGTTTTGTGTTACGGCTGCTGCTTTCTGAAGCCGACCAGCTGCCACAAGGATGGAATAAAGACTGCTTTGTGTACTTTACAGAAATATATTCCTACCATACAGACTGATTACTAAGGTGTTATCTCCAACGGGGTTAACAAGCATCTCCTCCTATATCTAGAGCAGTGTTTCTCAAACTTTTTCATACCAAGGACACTTAACCAATAAAGAAACACTCGCGGACCACCTAACTCCAAAAATATCCAAAAACACATCATTTTTCTAGAACAGATTAGAAATGGCCTGCAAATGGTACAAACAAGTGGCAACATGTGTGATGAAGGTGTTGCGCTGGGCTATATCATGCAATTGAAAGTGAAACTTAAGCTCGCTCCATTGCGGAGATATTCCCGCGAGAGTGCGGAAAACTTTTATTTATTTATTTCAAATGTGAAATGTTATCAATATACTCACGGACCACTAGGGGCGCTCACGGACCACTAGGGGGTCCGCGGACCACACTTTGAGAAGCACTGATCTAGAGAGTCTGCAGAGTATAAGTATTCCCTTAGAGTTACATACAAATAATCTGATGACTGTTACATTTCTACAGGATATTTGCAAATTTGCAGACATTTCTGTTTTTGTTTTATTACTTTTAGATCATGTTAGACTTATAATGGAGAGCCAAAAGTGACCAGCGTTCAAACATATGTAGGGATACAAAGTAAAGGACAGAGAGCCAGACTATTATCAGTTTTAAAGACATTAAAATAGGATGCAATTTAGTTTGCCTTTAAAGCACATACAAGTTAAAAAGGACCATGCAAAGACTAATACATTACAGACTCCTCTTCTCGTGAATCTGTGTCGGCTGTCATCTGTGAGATATTTCTTCACATCAAAGAACTCTACAGGCGGTGCAGGTTTACCACCTTTCTACTGTAAATCTTCACATCTTCAATGCTGCTGCCGCTCACACACGCTGCCTGTCATTTAACATGACAGAGATAAAGCTTTTCTTTTATCTGCACTTTCCGTCCAATGATATTTAAAGACAAATATTGACCTAAAACCACAGTTTTTATTTCCGTAGAGGACAAGGAAACGGATGGCTTTTAAATATGTAGTTTATACACACTGCTTATAGGTGTGTGTGTGTGTGTGTGTGTGTGTGTGTGTGTGTGTGTGTGTGTGTGTGTGTGTGTGTGTGTGTGTGTGTGTGTGTGTGTGTGTGTGTGTGTGTGTGTGTGTGTGTGTGTGTGTGTGTGTGTGTGTGTGTGTGTGTGTGTGTGAGAGAGGGGGTGTAATGTGCATCCATGGGTGTACTTCCAAAGTGTGTTCAAACAAAGCTAACCCCGTTTCATAGACGACGGAGAGGGTAATGGTACGATAATGACAGAACATGATGTGTTCAAAAGCATCTGAAAACTCAACCTCAGCTGCAGTCATGGAGACACTGAGGGACACAGACTTTAGGAGCCATTAAAACCTGTGTGTGTGTGTGTGTGTGTGTGTGTGTGTGTGTGTGTGTGTGTGTGTGTGTGTGTGTGTGTGTGTGTGTGTGTGTGTGTGTGTGTGTGTGTGTGTGTGTGTGTGTGTGTGTGTGTGTGTGTGTGTGTGTGTGTGTGTGTGTGTGTGGGTGTGTGTGGGTGGGTGTGTGTGTGTGTGTGCGCATTTGCATTATCTTAAAAGCTGCACAATACTGGGCATTAGTGCCACCTAGTGCCTTCGACTCTCAGTCCAGCAGAGAGGGTGAGACCATTTTCTGTATATCAGTATTTAGTGTCTCTACTTTAAAGAGTCCTCTCCTGCTGATGTTCAGGTGTATATCAGTATGTAGTGTCTCTACTTTAAAGAGTCCTCTCCTGCTGATGTTCAGGTGTATATCAGTATGTAGTGTCTCTACTTTAAAGAGTCCTCTCCTGTTGATGTTCAAGTGTATATCAGTATGTAGTGTCTCTACTTTAAAGAGTCCTCTCCTGCTGATGTCCAGGTGTATATCAGTATGTAGAGTCTCTACTTTAAAGAGTCCTCTCCTGCTGATGTTCAGGTGTATATCAGTATGTAGTGTCTCTACTTTAAAGAGTCCTCTCCTGCTGATGTTCAGGTGTATATCAGTATGTAGTGTCTCTACTTTAAAGAGTCCTCTCCTGTTGATGTTCAAGTGTATATCAGTATGTAGTGTCTCTACTTTAAAGAGTCCTCTCCTGCTGATGTCCAGGTGTATATCAGTATGTAGTGTCTCTACTTTAAAGAGTCCTCTCCTGCTGATGTTCAGGTGTATATCAGTACGTAGTGTCTCTACTTTAAAGAGTCCTCTCCTGCTGATGTTCAGGTGTATATCAGTATGTAGTGTCTCTACTTTAAAGAGTCCTCTCCTGCTGATGTTCAGGTGTATTTCAGTATGTAGTGTCTCTACTTTAAAGAGTCCTCTCCTGCTGATGTTCAGGTGTATATCAGTATGTAGTGTCTCTACTTTAAAGAGTCCTCTCCTGCTGATGTTCAGGTGTATATCAGTATGTAGTGTCTCTACTTTAAAGAGTCCTCTCCTGCTGATGTTCAGGTGTATATCAGTATGTAGTGTCTCTACTTTAAAGAGTCCTCTCCTGCTGATGTTCAGGTGTATATCAGTATGTCGTGTCTCTACTTTAAAGAGTCCTCTCCTGCTGATGTTCAGGTGTATATCAGTATGTAGTGTCTCTAGTTTAAAGAGTTCTCTCCTGCTGATGTTCAGGTGTATATCAGTATGTAGTGTCTCTACTTTAAAGAGTCCTCTCCTGCTGATGTTCAGGTGTATATCAGTATGTAGTGTCTCTACTTTAAAGAGTTCTCTCCTGCTGATGTTCAGGTGTATATCAGTATGTAGTGTCTCTACTTTAAAGAGTTCTCTCCTGCTGATGTTCAGGTGTATATCAGTATGTAGTGTCTCTACTTTAAAGAGTCCTCTCCTGCTGATGTTCAGGTGTATATCAGTATGTAGTGTCTCTACTTTAAAGAGTTCTCTCCTGCTGATGTTCAGGTGTATATCAGTATGTAGTGTCTCTACTTTAAAGAGTTCTCTCCTGCTGATGTTCAGGTGTATATCAGTATGTAGTGTCTCTACTTTAAAGAGTCCTCTCCTGCTGATGTTCAGGTGTATATCAGTATAGTGTCCCTACTTTAAGGAGGAGAGGACTCTTTAAAGTAGAGACACTACACACTGATATCCACCTGAACATCAGCAAAGTATATCTTGTTTAAGATAAAGCTTTTCCGTAAAGGTGAACTTGTCTTGAACCACGTTCTCCAACAGAAGTTGTTATTGTGATCAAAGGCATATTTGAGGTGACCGATCTGTTTCCTGACTCGTCTGATTGGCTGACTCGTCTGATTGGCTGATTGCTGAACTCCAGACTCCACCATCGAAACAATGATAGCCCTCTCGAGCCGGAGGGCTATTGACATTGACAGCACTTTTTATTCCACTGTGTTATAATACTAAAAACTGATGATGGCAATTGGTACGCAAAATGCTGTGTGTGTGTGTGTGTGTGTGTGTGTGTGTGTGTGTGTGTGTGTGTGTGTGTGTGTGTGTGTGTGTGTGTGTGTGTGTGTGTGTGTGTGTGTGTGTGTGTGTGTGTGCCACATCTGTTTGCATTCCTCCTCCGTTTGCCCTTTAAGAGGAAAACCAGCAATTTGTTGCAAATGAGCTAAATCCGCGTGAACCCTGCTCGCATCTGGAAACAGGAAAACATCGCGTGGACAGAAACACATTCTCTCTCGTTTAGCCTCCTCTCCTCTTTCCTCTCCCTCTTGGTTGACCTGGATAAGTGATAGTAATCATAACCCTGTCCTCGTTGTTTAAGCTCAAAACGATGTTCCTGACAAACGACCTTTAGTTCTTCCAAGTGCTTCCAAGGTCGAGATGAACTCAAAAAGCTCCTCCCATTAAAACATTGTTATTAGGGATCTGAGAGGAGGTTAGAGATGGGATGGACCGACCCAAACTACTTCCACTGTGACGTTAAAGGACTACTTTAGAAAACTAAAACCATGCTCATTTCAAGGTGTGTATACTGTGACATGTTTCCATGCTTCCATGTTGTGTGGGAGAGAAACACAAAGATAACATACTACAGGAAAGTGAACCCCACACAAAGCAGAATAGGCTTCTTTAAGGCATGTTAAATACGGGACTGTTGGAGGACTTTCAGACCAAAGTATTTCTACGTTTACTTAGTGTAAGTCAAGATTCAAAGGTTTTATTGTCAGATAAGCTACAGTGTGGAAATGGCCATGAACATCTTCTGACCTGAGCTCCTGCAACAATGCAGTTTTAGTTGTCTGCGATCTACGGAGGCCTGCTCCCACCTGTAGAATACGGCTGTACTGGAGAGGTTTTCACCCCGGAGTCGTTGCGGAGAGACGGAGTGGATCCACTCTTCGGGCTTGGCCTGCTTCCACCGGGCGTGTGCTGCTGTGCGGAGGAGGATTTGACCACCGCTGGGGCCTGCTTTCCACCTGTCCTGGTTCTGCTGTTGCAGAGCCTGCTTTCACCCCGGGGATACCACGGAGGGACCGGAGCGCTTCCACGCTGCTGTTTTCGCCTGTCCTTTGCTGCCGTGCTGATTTTGCTCCAGGAACATCGCGGATACTGTGTGCTGGTCTGGGTAAATGGCCCATATCGGGATTCTGCTGTGCCTGTTAACTGTTTTGGACTATGAGAAGGTCTCTAGTCCTTCTGAGAAGACTACTGGACTCAGGTCTGTTCTGCCACCCGCAGTGGGCATCCCCTGCAAAGGTTCGGATGTGTTGCTCAAACAATTACCGGTTGCCTGGTCACAGACAATCTGCCCGACAAAATATGTTAGTCTTTTTTGTATTCCTGCGATGATGGTTCTTCAGGACTGCTTCTTCAGCTCTAATCACACTCTCGCAGACTTTTCCGGTGATTCTAAATTAGATGACGGTGTATGTGTGTCGCTTAAGAGGAAAAGATGCCTGGTTTTGTTGTTGTTATTACTGTCAGGAAATGTTCAGCCTAACCCTGGTCCGCCCAGTAGTAGTAGTCAGATCGCTACTCCTGCTGATTTTAAAGCTAGGTCTGGGTTGGGTTTCATCCACTTGAATGTGCGCAGTCTGTTAGGTAAACTAGATTTTGTCCGTATTTGGGCGAGCTCGACTGACGCTGATGTCATTGTTTTATCAGAAACATGGCTAAACAAGTCTATGTTGGCCTCTGACATTGCCTTACATGGTTATAATGTGTTTCGTTCCGACCGGCCTAATAAAGGTGGTGGCGTTGTCATTTATGTTAAGAATAAGTTCAGTGTAACCACATTAGTTTCCAAATCTATCAGTAAGCAATTCGAATTTTTAGCCTTAAATATAGAAGTGGCAAAGGAGCAACAGGTCATGGTGGTGGGCCGTTACAGACCCCCCTAGCAAATCTTTTATCGCAACTAGACTACAAGGAAATAGAGCTACTTGGAGATTTTAACTGGGACTGGTTAACTACAGTGTCAGAGGATTTTAAAAACCTTTCCATCTCTTTAAATGTTACTCAGATTGTGGATCCGTAATGAGCTCCTCCGTGCCTCACCACAGCATCTGGCTCTATATCGGACAGGGCCAAATTAAATTGCTTTAATGAGCACTTTGTGTCCTGTGGTTCTCTGTTTGATTCTGTTTCTAACTCTTCTGCGAACACCCCAATCCGTGACTCTGAACAACGTGTGTTGGAAAACCCTTTTAGTTTTACTCCTTTTACTGTTGATGTTGTTCGTGAAGCTTTAACCAAGTTAGATCCTAGGAAACCGGCCGGTCCGGACAACGTGGAACCTTTCTTTTTAAAGATAGCTGCAGATGTTATCGCTCCACCTCTCACTTCTCTTTTTAACCTCTCCCTCAGCACGAACACAATTCCTAAAGTGTGGAAGTCAGTGTATGTCCTGCCTCTGCTGAAAGGAGGGGAGGCCACCTTATTGAATAACTATAGGCCAATCTCTAAGCTGTCAGTTCTGGCTCAGGCTCTTGAACGCCTAGTGAGTGAACAGGTAAAGGAGTTTCTATGTAACAATGACATCCTGTCTAAACATCAGTCAGGCTTCAGAAAGCAGTGCAGCACCATCACTGCCACGATGAACGTGTGAACGATGAGGAGAGTATCTTAGATAATAAGCAGAGTTGTGCAGCTCTGTTTGTTGACCTTTCCAAAGCGTTTGACACGTCGATCATCTCATCTTAAAGCAGAGGCTGCTCAGTATCGGCATGTCCAGCCATGCAGTGGGTGGTTTGAGAACTACCTCTCTGAAAGGTCCCCATGTGTTCACTTTGATGGGCTGTCTTCTGAGTGGTTAAACATCACTAATGGTGTACCACAAGGTTCTGTTTCAGGACCACTTTTATTCTCCATCTACATCAGGGGTGTCAAACTCAAGGCCCGGGGGCCAAATCCGGCCCGCGACTTCATTTTATGCGGCCCCACAAGAGCTTGCAAAGAACAGTTACAGGCTGATTTACAGAAGCACACAAACTACATGTCCCACAATGCATCTTTCATTTGACTTTTTTCTCAAAATTAGACTTTTATTTCAAGATTTCACTTTTTTTCTTTTGAAATCATTTTGTGACATGCGCACTGAAGAGACTTGCAATTATTTGCCCTAGACTTCTGCTTTCAGACGTAGTTAATTATGAAGTTATTACCCTGTCCGATAATAATCCAATGCAGAGGCAATAACATTATTTTATATATATATAACATATTATTTATATATGCATTTTTATATTGTCTTGAAGTTACAACCGGCCCTTTAAGTGCAACCATAATGCTGATGTGGCCCGTGGTGAAATTGAGTTTGACACCCCTGATCTACAACAGTTTAGGTGAAAATGTGGATGAAGCTACTTTACATTTGTATGCGGATGATACTGTGATGTTCTGTGCAGGTCCCTCATTCAGGAGCTGGTGTTTCATTACAGGCTGTTTTTAACACTATTCAGACTCAGCTCTCTTTTAAATGTGGATCAAACCAAGGTAATGCTCTTTTCAAAAGCTAAACAGACACCAGAGCCTGTTTTAGATATTGTTACTATGCAAGGAACAACACTTGAAGTTGTTGCCTGTTACAAACACCTTGGTATCTGGCTTGATGATTGTCTCTCTTTTAAACTTCAGGTCAATAACCTGCTTAAAAAGCTGAGGGTTAGGCTAGGGTTCTTCTACAGAAACAAGTCCTGTTTCTCGCTTGAGGCCAGGAAGAGGCTCTGTGACCTTTGACCTGTGCTGGACTATGGGGATCTGGTCTATATGAATGCACCTGCCTATTGCCTGGTCAAGTTAGATGCTGCGTATCACAGCGCACTAAGATTTGTGACAAACTGTAAAGCACTCACTCATCACTGTACCCTGTATGCAAGGGCTGGTCTGCCTTCACTCTCTGTACGGAGGCTCAGTCATTGGTACACGTTTATCTATAAAGCTTTGTTGGGTAAACTCCCGTATTATATCTGCTCTCTGATCACACAGAGAGTTGCAAGCAGCTATTGTCTGAGGTTGCATGATGTAGTCTTGTTAGATGTGCCAAGAGCAAGGACTGTCTTCGGTAAGACAGCTTTTATGCGCAGCTCCACTTGCTTGGAACAATCTTCAGCAAGAATTGAAACTGAGCAATCTCATTCCTCTGCATGTTTTTAAAGCTAGGCTAAATGAAATGCTTGCTGATACAATGGGCACTTGTAAATGTCTATAACTATGTATCCTGTAAATATAATGTATGATGTCCTTTATTGTTTTATGTTTCATGTGGAACCTATATGCTGCAGGTCTCCCTTGAAAAATAGATCGATGATCTCAACGGGACCAATCTGAATAAAGGTTTGAAATTAAATGAAATGCAAGAAGTCTATATACACTCTACTAAATAGAATATGATATACAAGAACAAAATGTGACATTAAATATTGTACAGTTACATGAAATGAAATGCGGTTTATGACGCGGATAACTATTTAGATAAATAAGTAAATTGCAAGATGACTAACAGATGAATGCTGATCGAGGTGCTCAACAGAGCTCAGGTGTTTAGCGGTCGTACTTCTTGCTTGTGTGTGTGTGTGTGTGTGTGTGTGTGTGTGTGTGTGTGTGTGTGTGTGTGTGTGTGTGTGTGTGTGTGTGTGTGTGTGTGTGTGTGTGTGTGTGTGTGTGTCTCAGGTGTAGTGGCGGCAGGGTACTTACAATAACATGTTCCTCGGAGGGGGTTTCCAAGGTAACGGTTCTCTGAGTCACATCTGAAACGACACCAGAGAAGAAGAAGAAGAAGAGAGAGAACAGAAGGCATTAGCTTTAAACAAGGGTTTAGCTTCTATCTAGTGTTGTGGTGTGTGTGTGTGTGTGTGTGTGTGTGTGTGTGTGTGTGTGTGTGTGTGTGTGTGTGTGTGTGTGTGTGTGTGTGTGTGTGTGTGTGTGGTGTGTGTGTGTGTGTGTGTGTGTGTGTGTGTGTGTGTGTGTGTGTGTGTGTGTGTGTGTGTGTCAGGTATCGTCTTCCCCCATCTCTTTGTGAGGTGATTTCCCTCGACAGCCCTGTCTAGTCAAAGCTGCTCTCTTTTTTCCCCAGGGACACACTCACACGTACACACATACTCTCTCACACACTCACACACACACACACACACACACACACACATACACACACACACACACACACACACACACACACACACACACACAGACTCTCTCTCACACACACACTAATGAGAGAGAACACCTAATCTCCTGAAGTCAATCAGATGTCTGCGGGACCAGAGGGCTTAAATAACTGAAACATGCTGAATAACGCATATAAACTAATATCTCACTGTGAAAAGAGACACTGACAATATGCAGAGCTGCTTCTCCGTGGACGATGGCAGTCAGAGTGTTTGTGTTCAGTTCTTTATTCCTCTCTTAGAATTGACAATGCCTGTTAGTGGAAAACAGAAATCGGACACATGTATGCTTGAAATACATTTGACAATATCAAGAGAAAGACACCATGACATGAATGCTTTTAAATAAACCATAATGCATACCAGCGCCTGTCAGTCACATGTCAAATAAGAATCGACTTTGCATTTCATTTTGACATGTGTGCCATTTATCTGCAGCTAACTGTGACCACATGGACGTACGACACACACATGTTGACGGACAGTAATTGGCCGCGGATGAAAGTTGTGACCTTTAGGTTAAAAGAAAGTCTCCAATGACCAGTGAGCTTTACAGAAATACAATCAGATTACAAAAAATATTGATTTTTCCAGTAGAAATATGATTGATTTTTTCAAAAATGCATAACGGGATTTGCATGGGTTTCAAAGAGCCAGGAACTTTAGGTCTTCTGAGGATAATGTTCATCCGACCACTCGGCAGAAGCAAGGGAAATATTGAAGGTCTCCCATCATGCTAAATACACTTTTTAATGTCTTCTCTCCATCACCATGTGTCCCCGGTGCGTCGGGGAACTCACGCAGCGTCAGGAAATAAACCCTCTCTCTTTTCCTCCGTACCCAAATCTCTAAAAACGGGGAACTACGGAGCTGATCCAGATTTGTGTCCGATATGACGTAACATCTGAAATGTGGACCCACGGGCCAATCAGAAACGTTGCTATCAGAAACAATGCCCGACTGTTTTGGACGTAATATGGTCGGTGTTCACATTAGCATGGCTAACACTCCGAGCTAACCTGTACTGGAGAGCATGTGTGTGAAGAAGCAGGAAGTAGAAAGGAACTCACCTTGTGGTGTAACCGGCAAGAGAGAAAGCCTTTGAGCTCCAGACTGTTTCAGAGCCTTGATAATCCATGATATGGCGTTTCATCACGGCAGCATTTAGTTTAGACGGTAGCTGCCGGGTCCCGCATGAGCTCAGACCCCTCCTCTTTAAAGCTTTATCCCCGAATCAGCACTTTAGAAACAGGAAGTGAAATGTCTTCCACATCTATGTGGAAGACTTATTTAATAGAAAGGTTGTTTATTGATATCGCAAAAGCTTAACTGATTGTGTTTCACGGCCTTTTAGTACAAAAATCTGCTGGTAAAGCCCCTGTCACACTGTCCCGGAGTTGACACCCGATGGACACACGAATATGGAATTGTGAATTTCGCACGAAGATGGCCCCGAACCACACGAAGGCAACATTTACATTACATTTAAGAAATACAACTGCAACGAAAGTACCACAAACAATTATGTTACAGTACTATGATACTGTACTGATATCTTCAGACTTTGTTCTTTACTTTCTCCGTCTTTATATGTAGAAAATATTACGTTTTCTCCGTCATGTTGTTTCCATAGCAACAATAACTTCCTGTCAACTCTCCTTCAAAATAATATATTATATCCTTTTCAGTTTCACAGAACACAAATTGGGTTATTTACATAATATGTTTACATGATTTTGTTGTGCAATAAAACAACCCGATGGACACACGATAAAGGAAACGTTCAAATTCGGCTGTGATCGTAGCAACATCGGGCCGTTCGTGAGGGCATCTGAAGCCATCGTATGACCGCCGGTGGAGTTTCTCCGGCTCCGGCAGCAACTTCGTGAGCGGTAGAAAAATCTTTGGCATGCCAACAAATAGCCGAAGGACCTTGAGAAGGTTCATCTTCGTGTTGAATTCGTGTGTCCATGTTGCCCTTCGTAAGGCCATCGTGAGGGCATCGTGTTATCATCGGTGCCATCGGGCATTCGCCCCGATCAGAGTGAGGGTGAATGCACCGATGATAACACGAAGATGACACGACTTGACAAGATGCCTCACGAGTGCCTTACGAAGTTGCCGCTCAGGAAGTTGCTGCCGGAGCCTGAGAAACTCCACCGGCGGTCGTACGATGGCTTAGACGCCCTCACCAACGGCCCACAACAAAATACACGCAGCATACACACTTAGGAATAAGGGATACAAGAGTAAAGTGCAGTAATTAGTATAAAAATACAATCTGTAATATAATAATAATAATAGTAATGATATATATGTATATGTACAGAGTCACATTGACACTATGATGTACCGACAGTCCGTCACGTACACATGCAAGTCCTTCCCTCAGCAGAGTGTCTGCGTCTCCATGTTGTTATATCTCCAGAGGGCTAAAGTACACTCATCCTCTCCTCAAGTAGAAGTACAGATACTCGTGTTTAAAAAGTACTGACTACACTTCTTTACTCAAGTCAAAGTAAAGAAGTATGGGACACATATACTCTCGGTGGACTTAACGCAAGTATTCTGGCTCGTATACTGTTGTACAACAATATCATAAGTGCTTCAATCAGCAGTGTGTCTGTGTTTCTATCTCGTTATATCTGGAGTGTCTAAGGTTTCGGATCCATGACGGGAAGTCACTGAAACAGAAACAAGAATGAAAGAGGGAATAACTAAAGAACAAGTGTTTGGTTGTATCTCTGCAGCAGGAAACTGAATATCGTATTCCATAAGCCCGGCCAAGGACGAGGCCTTACACCTCGGAGCTGCCGTCCTGACTCTGCAGATTAGTAACCAACAGTAAAACGAGAAAAATAGGTGAAAATAAAACACTTTTCGGGTTTAATAGTGGCACGCAAATCAGTTTAAGAGACAGCTGGAGCAACGCGTCCAAGAAACTGAGATTTCTGCTGAATGTGGGAATATTTGTATTTCTTTTTGGCAGATAGTTATTGAGGAATTAGATACAGTTGCTGGCATGTAAGAAAGTAGGTAAGAAAGGGAAGGAGGGAGGAGAATAAGCAAAGAGGAATTAAGAGAATGAAGAAAGAAAGGTGACGCTTAAAAAGACTATTCTGCTTGTTGGGGTGTACCCTCTCCTGTAGTGCGTTCTGTAGGTTTCAGTGCATGTAAATGGTCTGCAAAGGCTAGGGTTGGGTACCGAAAACCGGTTCCAACATTTCGATTCCAACGGCATCATTTAGAAATGTGAATTTCGGTTCTGCTTTTCGATGCCTGAGGAAATGTTTCTCGCCGCTCTCCGTAGCCTACTGTATGACGTACTGTATGACGTACTGTATGACTGCAGCGGGGCGGGAAATGTAGCGTTGTACCTACACTTCCTACAGCGTAACCTGAGACCAGGGCCGGCCCGTCGCACTGGCATTATAGATGTTCGCCTAGGGCGCCAGATCTGTGGAGGCGCTGCGCTGACAGCTCTGGGAGGGAAAACAAATGTTTTGACCGTTGGGGCTCATCCTAATGTTCGGCCTTGATGTAACAACATTCATAATTAAGTGAATGTAACACCATTTTCATCCCGGTTACACGTTTCATTCGCCCTGTACGATGGGCGCTGCAAGTGATGAAAATGGGGGATGTTGGCTTATCTGGCAACCGCAGCTCACAGCCAAAGAGCGAGGGAGAAAGGGAGGGCGCTGTTGTTATTAGCATCTGGTGCTAGCTGCTCTAACGGAAGAAGAAGATGTTTCTACAATGATGTGGAGGGAGAGTCCTCTCCAGTCAGACTGAGGCTGATAACTACAGCTCAGTGAGGTAAAGGACTCTGAGGGTTGAGATAGTTCACTTTAGTCTAAGTTATCTCAGTGGGTCTCAAACGTTTTGATCACAATTTATGTAAACACATATTTCCAAGACTCTCCTTTATAATTATTGGGATAAAACAGGTTTGAAATAATTTCAATGTAAACTATAGGACAGTAAACCAGACATATCGTTTTAAACTGGAGAGATAAAAAAATATGCATAAATAAAATAGTAAAATAAGATATGAATGAACAACAAACATAAAACACGTTACATGTATTTGTTATTGGCTATGGGTTACTGGTTATGCTCACGTACTTATTTAATTATTAAAATGTAAACCGATCTTTTTCATATGGGTGTTTAGAGTTGTACCCCCTAGATCTAGTCTCTAGTAATTCTGCGTGTGCACCAGATTGAAGCATTTTACTTCAAAATGTTCAAACATTTCTTCCCGGTATGCCTGAGAGGCAGATATGCTTGTTTTTCTCAACAAGAACTGTTTTTAAAAGTTGAACTGTTGCAGCTTCAGTGGTTCTCAGGTTAAAGTTACATAGCAGTGAATATAAACAGACTGATTAATGTGAATATTACTGTAAGCTAACCTGTGTAAAAGTTTCTCGAATACATGTAATTGTTTTGGTGGAAGAAGCATGTATCATTTTTTTACCCTGCCCCTCAAAGAACCGGAATCGAAAAGTAGAATCGTGGAAATTCAAACGATACCCAACCCTAGCAAAGGCAACACTCCCTTATGATAAAAGCATTCAGCTCATTGATTAGCTTTGTTCATTTCTCTCTGGCTGGTGAAGGAGAGAACGCTCTGTGGCAGAGCAGCAGTGAAGCAGAACGCAATAACAAGATGCGTCTCATTGCTATCAGCAATGAAACAGTGAGAAGACCACAGCCTTCAGAGGCTTCATGTTAGGAAGACAAGCAACAAGAGAAACTACTTCTATAAGAAAAGTAGATCTGCCACCTCTATCGGTGGGTCTGCTTTAGTTAAGGCAACTAAAAACAGATGCTTAAAGTAAGAGAGATGTCTTCTTCTGTGGTTAGGAGGCACACAGCACGAGGACACTTGACAGAAACGAATGACTGCATATTAGGGCGGATTTATGGCTAGTATGGGGCCATATTCTGCTTTTGGGGGTGTCTCTCTCCTGGAGTGTGTTCTATAGGTTTTGGTGCATGTAAATGGTCTGCAAAGGCTAAAATCCCTGTGTTCCCTCAAGCAGTAAAATAAAAAATATGAACCCAAGCATAATATGTCCTCTTTAAAGGAAGGTGAGAGAAGCTTATTGAACAAAACGTTTGAGGAGTCTTGAATGGTCACAAGAGGAGTTTACGACTGTAACGCTTTGCACACCAGTCGACTTATTCAGTATTTATGAAAGACGAACATTTCCCTCACCTTTAATGAACCTTAATTACATAAAAGTGGTGCTGCTGTGCATGAATGAGGTGTGAAAGGGTGAATGACTCGTAGTATGTGAAGCTTTGAGGGTTCGAAAATACCTGATAAAGAAATGTATAAGTACAGTACATTTACAGTGGCTTCATATATGCAGTTAACGCAGTTCTCCGTCATACAATATACTCAGTTGTACTACAAGATGGGGAAGAATCTGACATTCTTAAGAGTTATTTCTGCCAGTTTAAGTGTCTCAGTTCAATTTTCTAATTTGGCCTCCGAGTTACACAGCATGATTGAATACTGGATTCTGATTGGCCAATTTGGACAGTCCAGAGGTTATTAGTTTTAAATAACAGGCTGTTGCTAAGGAGAACAGACTGTTGCTAAGGAGAACAGACCGTTTCTAAGGATAACAGACTGTTGCTAAGGAGAACAGACTGTTGCTAAGGAGAACAGACTGTTGCTAA
>NW_027263099.1:127500-147500 GCF_902827115.2 Pseudochaenichthys georgianus
AGTGGAATTGTATATATTATACATGACTTCAGCCCGTCGAGCTTAATTAGTGTCAATGTCAGTATTTGTGATCATAAGTCAGTGTGTAGCGACGTCTCAAAGGAACACTGATTGAGTCTGACAGCTGACATGTGGAGGGTGTGTCTTAGTGTGAGGTCATGTGAAGGTCAGCAGCTGAGTTTACATGTAGGGTCACTGAGAGGTCACTGAGAGGTCACCGAGAGGTCATGTCCAGGCACGGCAACGAGAGGTGAGAGTCAAAGTGTAGGTCAAGGGTCAGACATGAAAATAATCAAAAGCAGGAATGATTCAACGTGTGTGTGTGTGTGTGTGTGTGTGTGTGTGTGTGTGTGTGTGTGTGTGTGTGTGTGTGTGTGTGTGTGTGCATATTGTATACCTGCCTTTTAATGACTATTTTTACATTTACTTGAACACTATTGTTCTGTTGAATTATCTCTCGATGTTGTCAGTGGTTGCGTGAGAGACATGTTGGAAATGAAATGCGCTTTATGAATAGACTGCATAAAGTAAACACATCAATAACTGTAAGTGGATTCTCCACTGAGGTGAAGCTGAGGAGCCGTATCTGACGCTAAATACACACATTACACACCGTACTACACACAGCAGGAGCAATTACAAGCATGACACATCTGCCCCACACACACACACACACACACACACACACACACACACACACACACACACACACATCTGCCCCACACACACACACACACACATCTGCCCCACACACACACACACACACACACACACACACATGCACGCGCACACACACACATGCACACACACCCCCCCACACCCCCCCCCCACACACACACGCACACACACACACACACCCACCCATGCACGCACGCGCACACACACGCGTACCCATGCACGCACACACACATACACACATACACGCACACACACACACACACGCGCACACACACGCGCACCCATGCACGCACACCACACACGCACACACACACACACACACGCACACACGCGCACACACCCATGCACGCACACCCACACCCCACACACACATACACACACACATACACACACACCCACACACACACACACACACACCCACACACACACACACACACACACACACACACACACACACACACACACACACACACACACACACACACACACACACACTCTCCTTGGCCTTCCTGCTAGATGTATCGACGCAGCAGTGTTCAGTCTGTCTCTGTGTTGGGCCGCCAAGCCATTTCAGATATTGTAGTGTTGCAGCGGTTACGTCTAGCACAGTCAGGGAAAAACACTCACACACACCTTCATACAAAGACTGCTACACACACACACACACACACACACACACACACACACACACACACACACACACACACACACACACAAACCCCAAACTTCAAACCGATACCTGTAAACTTCTGTATACCTTTCCGTTCCGTAAGACTTTTTGAACAACAATCACTAATGCGGCTCTACATGTCCCACAGATGTGTGATAGTATACGGAAAGCAGTCATCAGGTGGCGTTGCCATGGTTACGTAGAGCTGCACGTTGTCCACAGTGTCCTCCCGATAGCAACGCACCCATCACATGATTACACAAGACAAGAAAGGGACGGCAACACGTCGTCCTATGATGGAATAGCCCTGTGATACGAAGGTGCACTCACAGCTGGCACTGGTCTCCCTTGATGCCCTTGGTGGTGCAGAAGCACTTCCCGGTGTTGACGTGGCAGACGTCGGCATGGCTGTTACACTTGCATGCTGAAAGGAGAGCACAGTACAAAGGGAGACAGGTGTTGAGATGGTACCTCTGTAATATCAGTGAAAGGAGAGCAAAGAGAAACACTATGAGACAGAACCGACACTTGAAAGAGGCCCTATCATGGTGTCTGGGGTATTCCCTTCCCTTTAGTGCATGTCAATGGTCTGCAAAGGCTATCATTACAAAGTTCCAGAACATAATGACTAGGTAACACTCTAGCTAGCGCTCCAACACATTGTACGTGATAGGATAAGCGGCGGGACATCTCTAAGCGGCAAGGTATTCAGAGAACACCCGGGAACACTCAGATAAAACAAACACATCGATTTAATTTTATAAATAAAATGAATAAATGAGACTCGTATCCGTGTTGTTGATCTGTAATATCACAGTGTTACGTTGATTTGTTTGTCCTCTCGGACCATGCTACGCATTTCAGTGGTTTTGTGTTAGAAAAGAAAGCAACCAATCAGATCGTGTTCTGGGTCTCTGGGTAGAATCTCCTTCACCCAGGTATTCCACATCCTTGATCGAAGGCCCTGGCCGTTGCACTGAATGAGAGCGTACGTTTGGACTGACGGTTTGATCAACCAATCAGATATTGATTTGTAGCCAGTGGGCGTGTTCTTCCAGAGTTCCCCTCGGTTCCAGGGTGTTCTAGAAGGCCCGCTAGTTCACTGGAGAGAGACAGGATCTAGATCAGGGGTGTCAAACTCAAGGCCCGGGGGCCAAATCCGGCCCGCGACTTCATTTTATGCGGCCCCACAAGAGCTTGCAAAGAACGGTTAAAGGCTGATTTACAGAAGCACACAAACTACATGTCCCACAATGCATCTCTCATTTGACTTTTTTCTCAGAATTAGACTTTTATTTCAAGATTTCACTTTTTTTCTTTTTAAATCATTTTGAGGATCTAGATGAATGCGACGAAGCAATTCATGTTTTATTGTTTTAACGTTGAAATGACAACAGGTGAAGATGAAGTCGTTGCGGAATTGTTGTGAGTTCCCTTTTCAAGACGACAATTCAGTGAAAAGACGGACATTATAACGCCCGGAGGGGGGGGGGTCTACAGAAGGTCCAGTTGTGATAGATACGGTTCGCCACATAAGCGGTTGACCAATCACAACATAGCCGGCCAGCTAACCAATCAGAGCAGACCGGGCTCTGGTTTCAGACAGAGGGTGAAAAGAGGTGCTGCAGCACAGACAGTATGAGAAGAATACAAAGCTTTTTGAACATTAAAGCATGGAGACATGTAGAGACACTACATACTGATATACACCTGAACATCAGCAGGAGAGGACTCTTTAAAGTAGAGACACAACATACTGATATACACCTGAACATCATCAGGAGAGGACTCTTTAAAGTAGAGACACTACACCCTGATATACAAATGAACATCAGCAGGAGAGGACTCTTTAAAGTAGAGACACTACATACTGATATACACCTGAACATCAGCAGGAGAGGACTCTTTAAAGTAGAGACACTACCTACTGATATACACCTGAACATCAGCAGGAGAGGACTCTTTAAAGTAGAGACACTACATACTGATATACACCTGAACATCAGCAGGAGAGGACTCTTTAAAGTAGATACACTATATTCTGATATCCAGCTGAACATCAGCAGGAGAGGACTCTTTAAAGTAGAGACACTACATACTGATATACACCTGAACATCAGCAGGAGAGGACTCTTTAAAGTAGAGACACTACATACTGATATACACCTGAACATCAGCAGGAGAGGACTCTTTAAAGTAGAGACACAACATACTGATATACACCTGGACATCAGCAGGAGAGGACTCTTTAAAGTAGAGACACTACATACTGATATACACCAGAACATCAGCAGGAGAGGACTCTTTAAAGTAGAGACACTACACACTGATATACAAATGAACATCAGCAGGAGAGGACTCTTTAAAGTAGAGACACTACATAGTGATATACACCTGAACATCAGCAGGAGAGGACTCTTTAAAGTAGAGACACTACACACTGATATACAAATGAACATCAGCAGGAGAGGACTCTTTAAAGTAGAGACACTACATACTGATATACACCTGAACATCAGCAGGAGAGGACTCTTTAAAGTAGAGACACTACACACTGATATACACCTGAACATCAGCAGGAGAGGACTCTTTAAAGTAGAGACACTACATACTGATATACACCTGAACATCAGCAGGAGAGGACTCTTTAAAGTACAGACACATCAGCAGGAGAGGACTCTTTAAAGTAGAGACACTACATACTGATATACACCTGAACATCAGCAGGAGAGGACTCTTTAAAGTAGAGACACTACATAGTGATATACACCTGAACATCAGCAGGAGAGGACTCTTTAAAGTAGAGACACTACACACTGATATACAAATGAACATCAGCAGGAGAGGACTCTTTAAAGTAGAGACACTACATACTGATATACACCTGAACATCAGCAGGAGAGGACTCTTTAAAGTAGAGACACTACACACTGATATACACCTGAACATCAGCAGGAGAGGACTCTTTAAAGTAGAGACACTACATACTGATATACACCTGAACATCAGCAGGAGAGGACTCTTTAAAGTAGAGACACTACATACTGATATACACCTGAACACCAGCAGGAGAGGACTCTTTAAAGTAGAGACACTACACACTGATATACACCTGAACATCAGCAGGAGAGGACTCTTTAAAGTACAGACACATCAGCAGGAGAGGACTCTTTAAAGTAGAGACACTACATACTGATATCCAGCTGAACATCAGCAGGAGAGGACTCTTTAAAGTAGAGACACTACATACTGATATACACCTGAACATCAGCAGGAGAGGACTCTTTAAAGTAGAGACACTACATACTGATATACACCTGAACATCAGCAGGAGAGGACTCTTTAAAGTAGAGACACTACATACTGATATACACCTGAACATCAGCAGGAGAGGACTCTTTAAAGTACAGACACATCAGCAGGAGAGGACTCTTTAAAGTAGAGACACTACATACTGACATACACCTGAACATCAGTCCCAGTAGACATAAAAGGCAGTTTTCCTTTCACATATCCTTTTGAGCAGCGTTAAGAACACATCAGGGATTCCAGCAAGGTTTAAGACCTTTTTTGTATTTACTAAGATGGCTGCCAAGTCAAAGCCACAATCAAACATGAAAAAGAAACAGCAATCAAAAGCATCTCTGTATCTACTACCACATTTTAAATAATGATACTGGTAAAAGTATACTAATATAAACTTTGCATCAACATACAATCTTAAATGTAATCACGATAGATGAAAGACAGAAACCCCCTCCATTTGAAAACACTTCTGGAACATTTGAGCTGCAAGAACTAACATCCTGTAAGATGCAATCTGTTTTGAGACTGGATGTTTTTTCCTTTGGCGAGTCTAATTTTGTAATTGTTTTGTTATGCAAAAGCAGAGCCTGATGCCTGTAATTCAAACAATGAATCCCTTCTGCTCGGGGTAAATAATGGCAGAGCATACAAGAACGTTATCCGTTCGCTCTTCCCCGTGTCCCTTTCCAGCTGAAATGACTTTGTGTTTTATTCTGTCCAATTGGCACAGAGACGAGCCTGTAATAAAGCAGAGGGTCGAGGTGAAGCCAAGGCGGATAATGAGAGGAAAACAACCTCTTCTGTCCACTCTGGGAGGGTCTGATCGCAGGACAAAAACAAGGTGGTGGACTTTCAAATATTATAATGCTTAGTGGCAGAAAAACAAGCAGAGGTGGGAAGTAACTAAGTGCTGAATTTAGGTACTTTTACTCAGGGTTGGGAGGGTTACTTTCATCCAAAAGGTGGAGGAAACTAATGGTTGTTATCCACAGCTGACGGTAAATTGACCGGACTTCTTTCCGCGGATTGATATGACTTCACATAGTCCCTTGATCCTCCTTAGCAACGGCCTGTTCTCCTTAGCACAGTCTGTTATCCTTAGCAAGGGACTGTTCTCCTTAGCAACGGTCTGTTATCCTTAGCAAGGGTCTGTTCTCCTTAGCAACGTTCTGTTATCCTTAGCAAGGGACTGTTCTCCTTAGCAACGGTCTGTTATCCTTAGCAAGGGACTGTTCTCCTTAGCAACGGTCTGTTATCCTTAGCAGGGGTCTGTTCTCCTGAGCAAGGCTCTGTTATCCTTAGCAAGGGACTGTTCTCCTTAGCAAGGGACTGTTCTCCTTAGCAACGGTCTGTTATCCTTAGCAGGGGTCTGTTCTCCTGAGCAAGGCTCTGTTATCCTTAGCAAGGGACTGTTCTCCTTAGCAAGGGACTGTTCTCCTTAGCAAGGGACTGTTCTCCTTAGCAACGGTCTGTTATCCTTAGCAAGGCTCTGTTATCCTTAGCAAGGGACTGTTCTCCTTAGCAAGGGACTGTTCTCCTTAGCAACGGTCTGTTATCCTTAGCAGGGGTCTGGTCTCCTGAGCAAGGCTCTGTTCTCCTTAGCAAGGGACTGTTCTCCTTAGCAAGGGTCTGTTCTCCTTAGCACAGTCTGTTATCCTTAGCAAGGGACTGTTCTCCTTAGCAAGGGTCTGTTCTCCTTAGCACAGTCTGTTATCCTTAGCAAGGGTCTGTTATCCTTAGCAACTGTCTGTTATCCTTAGCAACCGTTTGCTATCCTTAGCAACGGTATGTTCTCCTTAGCAACGATATGTTCTCCTTAGCAATGGTCTGTTCTCCTTAGCAATGGTCTGTTATCCTTAGCAACGGTCTGTTATCCTTAGCAACGGCCTGTTATCCTTAGCAACGGTATGTTCTCCTTAGGAATGGTCTGTTCTCCTTAGCAACGGTATGTTATCCTTAGCAACGGCCTGTTATCCCTAGCAACAGTATGTTCTCCTTAGCAACGGCCTGTTATTGAAAATGTTCAACCTCTGTAATGTCCAAATTGGCCAATCAGAATCCAGTATTCAACCAAGCCATGTTAAAAAACAACTGTATAACTCAGAGGCCAAATTAGAAACTGAACCGAGACACTGGAAGAGGCAACCTTTAAGAATATCAGATTATTCCACATATGCAGTAAAACAGAGTAAATTGTATGACGGAGAACTTCAGTAACTGTTCCCCTCTCTGCAAATTTAGTTGGATGTCTTTGTTGATGGTAAAACAAAAACAAATAATTGTATTCCTTGTACAACAAATCTGATGACTTCTACTTATGGTTTTTAAAATGCACATATACACAATGATATACTCAACACAAGTTGTAATTATCATAACTTATACAATGCTTTAGCAATACTCATTATTGTCACGCCAATACATCTATTTGAATTTAAATATAAGAGATTGAAGTGTGTAAGGAGCAGGGGATTCACAAAGGAAAGAGAATGAAAGAATAAAGCACTTCATGCAGAAGACCTGCTGACAACTCAGGAATAAGAAACCTGATCTCTTAGCAGAAAAGGCTGATTTGATATAAATCATATTTCCCATGACTTGTGCAAGCCCCCTGAATGGAGAACAATTTCTCACCCCAGTTCCTCTGTGTGTACACACACAATAGTGTTGTCAGGGTTTGTTTAATGTGTGTGCGTGCGTGTGTGTGTGTGTGTGTGTGTGTGTGTGTGTGTGTGTGTGTGTGTGTGTGTGTGTGTGTGTGTGTGTGTGTGTGTGTGTGTGTGTGTGTGTGTGTGTGTGTGGTGTGTGTGTGTGTGTGTGGTGTGTGTGTGGTGTGTGTGTGTGTGTGTGTGTGTGTGTGTGTGTGTGTGTGTGTGTGTGTGTGTGTGTGTGTGCGTGCGTGTGTCAGACAGAGATGTGAGAATAAGTCTGAGCAGATGTTAAACTCTGTGTGGGATTGTAGTGTTTCTGCTAAATATCCCTCTGTTGATAGTTCAGCAAATTCTCCACCTTTGTTTTCCTCTGACAGCAAGTGATGAGTTTGGAAAGCGCCAGCTGTTTCAACCCCAACCATGGAATAAATTAGCAGATTTAAGATTTAGATTTTGCAGTTTAAGAATCTCTCTATTGAATTAAAGAGATAGAAAAACAGGATGGTGAGAGAGGAAGCGATGTTCACCACATGTTTACATAATCATGCAACTTTACGCACTTAAGTAAACAAAGGAGGTGTATAATAAAAGTAAACAAAGGAGGTGTAGTGAAGGCTGCTATAATAAAAGTAAACAAAGTATTCAACACCATCTACCTCACTGTTCGACCTTTTTAAGACCACACGACAGGAAAGGGAAAACCCCAAAAAGGGGTGTCTTTAATATACTAGTATTGTTGGCCCTTAAAGACGGTGCCTTTCAGCAACGCATTACAATGACTGTCAGGTGGTAGACAATGTAGTTTTTAAACTCTCAAATATGAAAATTGGCTGCTTTGAAGTTCATACTTTTGCATTTTAGACTGACAAAAGAAAATATTTGATGGATTCACCTTGGATTTAGGACTTTTAGGAACCATGTATGGACATTTTTGACAATTTGTTGATGTTTTATAGGCAAAAGATAACCTATTAATATATAAAATAAACAAAATCATAATTAGTTTAGTCCTATTAATCTATTAAGTGGCCATTTGAACATAGGATATTTTGGAACCTGCATACTGCTTTTAAAATGCCGCACTTTCTAATATACCCTTCTTCTCCACTGCGTCAGTATTCTCCAGATTATGATCAATCTCACGCTCATCTCCGTGAATATTTTTCCATCATCTTCATCATCATCAATGTCACCTTCCACCTTCTGCTGACTCGGTGCTTTTATCCTTTTGTCCGGTTGCATAGACGGGGCGTTTTGATTCGATAAGAGAGGACGGGGCTTTATCCCGTGTTTAATGAAAGGATCGAGGGCAAAGGGGGCAAACATGAAGGAAGTGAAGGAGGAAGTCTGTAAAATATGTGGGAACACACACTCTTATATATTCGCATACAAAGAGGAAAATGATTTCCATGCCCCGGACACTTCAAAGAGGCTCTTTACCTCAGCAGGATCTCAACGACCTTTAGCTACAACCACTTTGAATACGAGTACTCCCCGTGTCAGTGTATTAAGTCCAATTGGCTACACATGATGGTGATTCATTAAAAAGTGGAATATATGTTAAAAGTCGCATGATGTGAAACCCTTTTCCAATAGATAAGAATGGTTGAATATCTGTTTTTGGCAATTAAAAATAGCTAAATATGAGAATATGTACGCTGCAACCAAAATGACTATACTTTCTATAATGAGATTTAGGTTAGATATACTTTATTGATCCCAATGTGGGAAATTGTTCAGGAATGAGTCCTAAAACCCAGAAATTAGTCAGCATATGACCACTTTCAGTTCCCTCGTGTCAAAGTCAAATATGTTTTGACTGGTTTGTGGATAGGAGCCTGAAATAAGGTCTGTGGAGAATGTTTTGTTCTACGACATAAAATAGGTTAGTAAATACCCCACTGGTGAATTTAAAAACGTTGGTTGCTAACAAGTGTCTAAATTAGACGACTCAACGTCATCAAAGCCAACATTAGCCTCCTTTAGCTTAGCGGTGGGGACGTGAAGTCATGTGACCGTGCTGTAGTTCCTTTATAGCCCAACATTAGCCACCTTTAGCTTAGCGGTGGTGACGGGTAGTCATGTGACCGTGCTGTAGTTCCTCTATAGCCCAACATTAGCCGCCTTTAGCTTAGCGGTGGTGACGTGAAGTCATGTGACCGTGCTGTAGTTCCTTTATAGCCCAACATTAGCCGCCTTTAGCTTAGCGGTGGTGACGTGAAGTCATGTGACCGTGCTGTAGTTCCTTTATAGCCCAACATTAGCCTTGGTTAGCTTAGCGGTAGTGACCTGAAGTCATGTGACTGTGCGGTAGTTACTTTATAGCCCAACATATCCTTGGTTAGCTTAGCGGTAGTGACCTAAAGTCATGTGACTGTGCTGTAGTATCTTTATAGCCCAACATTAGCCACCTTTAGCTTAGCGGTGGTGACGTGAAGTCATGTGACCGTGCTGTAGTTCCTTTATAGCCCAACATTAGCCGCCTTTAGATTAGCGGTGGTGACGTGAAGTCATGTGACCGTGCTGTAGTTATTTTATTGATTTAAAAGCCCCTGTCTTAGTGTAACTAAACCTTGTCTGACACGTGACCCTATTTTTAAGAATCTGCAGCAACGTTTTGTGAGGTAAAATTCACTTTGAGCCTTATATTTTGTTTGTATGTTCTGTCTATCGTTGTTTTATTTGTAGAGCAAGTTGTCAACAACTACAGTATGGATGCCTTGTTTTACACAAATGCTTGTTGGAAATTATTGCAAAAGAGCCAGTTAGATTAATTGTTTGCCGTTGAGCTAAAAGCCATAAATAAAAAGCCCAAAGAAAGCAGCTTATTTTCGATAAGATATGAGTCACAGAGGAGATCAAAAAGGATTCTGATGACGCTTTACAGAACCATTTGTTTGCTGTTGTTCTGTGTGTGTGTGTGTGTGTGTGTGTGTGTGTGTGTGTGTGTGTGTGTGTGTGTGTGTGTGTGTGTGTGTGTGTGTGTGTGTGGTGTGTGTGTGTGTGTGTGTGTGTAAATTAGACGACTCAACGTCATCAAAGCCAACATTAGCCACCTTTAGCTTAGCGGTGGTGATGTGAAGTCATGTGACCGTGCTGTAGTTCCTTTATAGCCCAACATTAGCCGCCTTTAGCTTAGCGGTGGTGACGTGAAGTCATGTGACCGTGCTGTAGTTCCTTTATAGACATTAGCCGCCTTTAGCTTAGCGGTGGTGACGTGAAGTCATGTGACCGTGCTGTAGTTCCTTTATAGCCCAACATTAGCCGCCTTTAGCTTAGCGGTGGTGACGTGAAGTCATGTGACCGTGCTGTAGTTCCTTTATATCCCAACATTAGCCACCTTTAGCTTAGCGGTGGTGACGTGAAGTCATGTGACCGTGTTGTAGTTCCTTTATAGCCCAACATTAGCCTCCTTTAGCTTAGCGTGGTGACGTGAAGTCATGTGACCGTGTTGTAGTTCCTTTATAGCCCAACATTAGCCTCCTTTAGCTTAGCGGTGGTGACGTGAAGTCATGTGACCGTGCTGTAGTTCCTTTATAGCCCAACAATAGCCGCCTTTAGCTTAGCGGTGGGGACGTGAAGTCATGTGACCGTGCTGTAGTTCCTTTATAGCCCAACATTAGCCTCCTTTAGCTTAGCGGTGGTGACGTGAAGTCATGTGACCGTGCTGTAGTTCCTTTATAGCCCAACAATAGCCGCCTTTAGCTTAGCGGTGGGGACGTGAAGTCATGTGACCGTGCTGTAGTTCCTTTATAGCCCAACATTAGCCTCCTTTAGCTTAGCGGTGGTGACGTGAAGTCATGTGACCGTGCTGTAGTTCCTTTATAGCCCAACATTAGCCTCCTTTAGCTTAGTGGTGGTGACGTGAAGTCATGTGACCGTGTTGTAGTTCCTTTATAGCCCAACATTAGCCTCCTTTAGCTTAGCGGTGGTGACGTGAAGTCATGTGACCGTGTTGTAGTTCCTTTATAGCCCAACATTAGCCACCTTTAGCTTAGTGGTGGTAACGTGAAGTCATGTGACCGTGTTGTAGTTCCTTTATAGCCCAACATTAGCCACCTTTAGCTTAGCGGTGGTGACGTGAAGTCATGTGACCGTGTTGTAGTTCCTTTATAGCCCAACATTAGCCACCTTTAGCTTAGTGGTGGTGACGTGAAGTCAAGTGACCGTGATGTAGTTCCTTTATAGCCCAACATTAGCCACCTTTAGCTTAGTGGTGGTGACGTGAAGTCAAGTGACCGTGATGTAGTTATTTTATTGATTTCAAAGCCCCTAACTTAGTGTAACTAAACCTTGTCTGACACGTGACCCTATTTTTAAGAATCTGCACCAACGTTTTGTGAGGTAAAATTCACTTTGAGCCTTATATTTTGTTTGTATGTTCTGTCTATCGTTGTTTTATTTGTAGAGCAAGTTGTCAACAACTACAGTATGGATGCCTTGTTTTACACAAATGCTTATTTATAGCAAAAGAGCCAGTTAGATTAATTGTTTGCCGTTGAGCTAAAAGCCATAAATAAAAATCATAAAGAAAGCAGCTTATTTTCGATAAGACATGAGTCACAGAGGAGATCAAAAAGGATTCTGATGACGCTTTAAATCTGATTTACAGAATTTACAGTTCTGTGTTTGTGTGTGTGTGTGTGTATGTGTATGTGTATGTGTATGTGTATGTGTATGTGTATGTGTATGTGTATGTGTATGTGTGTGTGTGTGTGTGTGTGTGTGTGTGTGTGTGTGTGTGTGTGTGTGTGTGTGTGTGTGTGTGTGTGTGTGTGTGTGTGTGTGTGTGTGTGTGTGTGTGTGTGTGTGTTTTGACCAGCAGATGCCAGAAATAGAGCTGCCAGAGGAAAGAGATGACTGGAATATGCTAACAATGCTGGGTAAAAAAAAATACACTCACGGTTAAAAACACACACACACACACACACACACACACACACTTCAGACTGTAGAGTGGATTTGGCAGCTTCTCCACTGAGCGTATACTGCAAGAGGCGACTCTGCAGGCAGCATCCCTCGCCTGATCCATCACACACACACACACACACACACACACACACACACACACACACACAACACACACACACACACACACACTGTCCTGCCGTCCTGTCTGTCTTGCTCTCTGGGTTGCCAGTGTCTCTCGGAGACAGCACTCAATATCTCTAGTTTCCTGCTCTGAACACAAATGTACAAAGACGCCCCGCTGATGCACCCTGCTGAGAGGCTGTACAGCAAAACTCAGATTTAGGGACAACAAGAGAGAGCGGGAGGGGGAGAGAGGAACACTATTAGCATGTGTCAAATATTTAAACTATCTATTTATAAGTTTTCTTGACAAGTGACATCTTATGAAAGTAAAGGAGATTATTAGATTAACTCTATCGTGGTGCTTTGATTTGGAAGAGTCCTCTCCTACTGATGTTCAGGTGTATATCAGTATGTAGTGTCTCTACTTTAAAGAGTCCTCTCCTGCTGATGTTCAGGTGTATATCAGTATGTAGTGCCTCTACTTTAAAGAGTCCTCTCCTGCTGATGTTCAGGTGTATATCAGTATGTAGTGTCTCTACTTTAAAGAGTCCTCTCCTGCTGATGTTCAGGTGTATATCAGTATGTAGTGTCTTTACTTTAAAGAGTCCTCTCCTGCTGATGTTCAGGTGTATATCAGTATGTAGTGTCTCTACTTTAAAGAGTCCTCTCCAGCTGATGTTCAGGTGTATATCAGTATGTAGTGTCTCTACTTTAAAGAGTCCTCTCCTGCTGATGTTCAGGTGTATATCAGTATGTAGTGTCTCTACTTTAAAGAGTCCTCTCCTGTTGATGTTCAGGTGTATATCAGTGTGTAGTGTCTCTACTTTAAAGAGTCCTCTCCTGCTGATGTTCAGGTGTATATCAGTAGTTAGTGTCTCTACTTTAAAGAGTCCTCTCCTGCTGATGTTCAGGTGTATATCAGTATTTAGTGTCTCTACTTTAAAGAGTCCTCTCCCGCTGATGTTCAGGTGTATATCAGTATGTAGTGTCTCTACTTTAAAGAGTCCTCTCCTGCTGATGTTCAGGTGTATATCAGTATGTAGTGCCTCTACCTTAAAGAGTCCTCTCCTGATGATGTTCAGGTGTATATCAGTATGTAGTGTCTCTACTTTAAAGAGTCCTCTCCTGCTGATGTTCAGGTGTATATCAGTATGTAGTGTCTCTACTTTAAAGAGTCCTCTCCTGCTGATGTTCAGGTGTATATCAGTGTGTAGTGTCTCTACTTTAAAGAGTCCTCTCCTGCTGATGTTCAGGTGTATATCAGTATGTAGTGTCTCTACTTTAAAGAGTCCTCTCTGCTGATGTTCAGGTGTATATCAGTATGTAGTGTCTCTACTTTAAAGAGTCCTCTCCTGCTGATGTTCAGGTGTATATCAGTATGTAGTGTCTCTACTTTAAAGAGTCCTCTCCTGCTGATGTTCAGGTGTATATCAGTATTTAGTGTCTCTACTTTAAAGAGTCCTCTCCTGCTGATGTTCAGGTGTAGATCAGTATGTAGTGTCTCTACTTTAAAGAGTCCTCTCCTGCTGATGTTCAGGTGTATATCAGTATGTAGTGTCTCTACTTTAAAGAGTCCTCTCCTGCTGATGTCCAGGTGGATATCAGTATGTAGTGTCTCTACTTTAAAGAGTCCTCTCATTTAGACACTTGTTAGCAACCATCGTGTTTTTGAATTCACCAGTGGGGTATCTACTGATATATTTAAAGTCGTAGAGTAAACATTGTTTTAACCACAGACGGTTGTATCATGTTGTCCCGTCGGCCTCCAGAGAGCATGTCCACCTCTGCGGGAATAAAAAAAGTCTAAACAGACGTCCGACATGTCGTCAGCTGCAGCTCGGAAGGTTAGCGTATGATTTCGTACGGGACAAGGTGAACGGCACAGTCAGAGAAAAGGGACGCTAACACACACACACACACACACACACACACTTCATCCAGATTTGACAAGGTTAGTTAATCATCTGTCACGTTACCGGACAGACTCTCCTCTCCTCTGTCTGTCCTCCTTCTTTTCCTCCCTTTCGTCCCTCCATCTCCTCCTCCCTTTCTTCGTCTCTCTTTCCAAGGGTAACTGCTTCGCTCCCTGATATCAACCTTGTGTTTCTCACCACATGCTTTCATCTGTTTGTCTCTCTCTCTCTGTGTCTGTTTGTCTCTTTCTCTCTCTCTCTGTGTCCGCTTGTATCAGATACAGAATCAGAATGAATGTGTTAGTTACAGCAAGAGTGACAACGCAGGTAAAAAGGCTAGCAACACTAACGTAGATAAGAGAAAAGCACACAGCAATACAAATAAAGCGATATGAGTACTCATCCATGGATAAAAAGTGAGCAAATTAATACATTTCGTTTTAAATCGAGGCTGAAAACCTTGCTCTTTAACATTGCAGCATCTGTTTGCATGTGTAATGTATTTATATATCATATTCCATGTACTTGTATATAGACTCTTCTCTCACTGTTCTAATTTACTTGCACTTCTCAATCTTGCACTATTTTATCTGTTTTATGAATAGAGAGACGAAGTCCCGCCCTTCTACTTCCGCCCCATGGGACCTTATGTCGGAAAAAGTATGTATTGAAGTCAATGGAGAGAGAAATATTATCTTTCCATCCCGTTTGAATTGTGCCACGAATTACGCACATGATGTTTGTTAATTTAAAAAATCATTTCCATGTTAAAAAAGTCACAGTTTGTCGTAAAACTGTTGAAATATAAGACTATGAAAAATACGCAACTAGAAAGACTACAAGTCCCAGAGTCCCGGTCCCGCATGCTGGCTCTCACGGAACCGACTCACTCCCCTTGTGTGTGTGCACAGCTCTCAACACGCCCAGACTTGGAGTGATTTTCGCCTCGTTTAATACTTTCTGCCTCGTTCTGAAAGAAAGAAGTGAAATGTGCCAACGTGACGGCCATCTTGGTGTTGGTGACGTGTGCAAAACCAGAGTTGTAGTTCATTGAGCGTTTCACACAAACAAAAATGTTACGTCACAGTTTTACGACACATTTAAAAATGTCTGACTGGCGAAATTATCTTTTAAATTGACAAACATCATGTGTGTAATTCGTGGCACAATTCAAACGGGATCGAAAGATAATCTTTCTCTCGCCTTTGACTTCAATGCATACTTCTTCAGAAATAAGGTCCCATGGAGGAAAGGGAGGGACTTCGCCTCTATATGCCAATAAAGCCTTGGAACTCTTGTGATTGGTCAACGGCTTAGAGATAAGTCCCGCCCCTTGGAGCGATAGCCAATAGAAGTTTGAGTGTTATAACTGGATATTGACCTTTAACATGTAGATGTATACAACACGTACTTTCTGTTGCCTGAACAAAATTCAAACATAATAATATAAGTTTCAATCAATATGTTTTGGTTTTTAACTGACAAACAATACATTTAAAGATATCTGCTTAGACTTTGCGTAAAAGGGTCGACATTTCTCAGTTTCTTCTGGTATTAAAACGAATGTATCTCTCGTTTTTTGAAGATTAGGCCAATTCAAAGCGCTTTCATTTGCCTGAAATTGTCTTTTATAAATAAACTAACCCTCGCCTTTCCTCCCTGTTATATTCTGTCTCCCCCTTTCCCTCCCCTCTATCACTCAGTCCTCTAATCGACTCCATTGACTCCCAGCCATTTAGCCTCAAGGTACATCCAGTGCAGAGATGGAGATTAATGGATTGATGGCAAAGGGGGAATTTCAGATAAAGACTTATTATGAATTATAAGACAGAGAATTTTAGTGGAACAATAAATAAAGGAGGAGATGGGAAGATGAGAGGATGATGAGTGAAGGAACTCCAGTGAGAGGAAGAGCAATGATAGAAGTCTGTCTACAAATCCACTTCAACCAGGAAAGGAAACAAGAGGAGAGGACACAAGAACAAGCAAAAGGAAATGGAGAACATGGGGAAATAAGGAGATGAGAGGTAAGAAAAGGAGAGGAGAGGAGAAGGGAACAAATGTGAACAAGAAATATAAACATTAGGAGAGGATATGAAAGGAAATGATGGTGGGGGGTAGGAAAGGAAACAAGAGGATAGGGCACAAGAAATAGACCAAAGGATGATATGAAAAGGAAATAAGAATAGGAAATAATGACATAACGAGAGTCAAAAATATGGGTTAAGGAAAGGAGTGGAGAGGAGAGGAAAAGGGAACAAGTGTGGACAGGTGAAGACGGTAGGAAAGGGAACAAGAGGATAGGACACAAGAAAACAGGAGGATAAGCAAAGGAGGGAAAGGGAAATACAATGGAAAAATAAGGACATACAATGAGAGTAAACAATGTAAAAGGAAAGGAGAGGGGAGGATAAGATGAGGGAACAAGTGCCAATAAAGCCCCTTTGAATTGAATAGAGAGAGAGAGAGAGAGACAGAGAGAGAGAGAGAGAGAGAGAGAGAGAGAGAGAGAGAGAGCGTATCTATCAGCCGCCAGACAGCAGTCAACGCAGGAAATAAGAAAATGATTAAGAACGATTTAATGCCACCGCAAAACGCACATCTGTCAAATCTGAGTGATGCAACGACACCTCCCTCTCACCTCCCTCTCACACACACTCATTCATTCATGTACTTTCCCTTCCCTTCCCCCCCTGGGCATTCACATCACATATGCTGTTGCTTTCGACTATCTAACTCTGCTGGTAACAACTCATCCGCGGGGATTTACACAGATAATTTCCACATGATGCGAAAACAAAAGATGCTGACAGGCGATGTTCCAAGCAGGACACATATTTCAATTTCAACATTTCAAAGGTTTTAGTGTCATAAGCTACAGTACACTGTTCGAACACACAGGTGTAAGGAAGCCACTCACACAGCTTTTCAACACTGCCCTCATCAGGTTGTTTGATGCAGGTGTTTACACGGACAGGAGATATTTTGCATGGTTTTATTGCGTCAATATTTCTATAAAAGCGGCACGTAAAGGCATCACAGGGTGGATTTTGAAGGACTCTTTCGAGGAGCCTATGTAAAATGAATTAAATTTGCTTTTCTATATGTCCGTATGACGTATGACCAAGCTTGCGTTTGTGTGAAGTATTATTGATTGAGGAATCAGTCATTAGTTACACAGTCACAAGATGGAGGAATACCGGTTCTTCTAGGGAAATCATACATCCTGTCACGTACAAAATCCTAACTTTTTCTCAAAATATCAAAATTCTCACATTTTCTCAAAATTCTGACTTTCTCTCAAAATCCTGACTTTCTCTCAAAATCTCAAAATTCTCACTTTCTCTCAAAATCTCAAAATTCTCACTTTTTCTCAAAATATCAAAATTCTCACATTTTCTCAAAATTCTGACTTTCTCTCAAAATCCTGACTTTCTCTCAAAATATCAAAATTCTCACATTTTCTCAAAATCCTGACTTTCTCTCAAAATTCTGACTTTCTCTCAAAATCCTGACTTTTTCTCAAAATTCTCACATTTTCTCAAAATTCTGACTTTCTCTCAAAATCCTGATTTTTTCTCAAAATTCTCATATTTTCTCAAAATCCTGACTTTCTCTCAAAATTCTGACTTTCTCTCAAAATATCAAAATTCTCACTATTTCTCAAAATATCAAAATTCTCACATTTTCTCAAAATTCTCACATTTTCTCAAAATTCTGACTTTCTCTCAAAATCCTGACTTTCTCTCAAAATCATGACTTTCTCTCAAAATCTAAAAATTCTCACTATTTCTCAAAATATCAAAATTCTCACATTTTCTCAAAATTCTGACTTTCTCTCAAAATCCTGACTTTCTCTCAAAATCCTGACTTTCTCTCAAAATCTCAAAATTCTCACTTTTTCTCAAAATATCAAAATTCTCACATTTTCTCAAAATTCTGACTTTCTCTCAAAATCCTGACTTTCTCTCAAAATATCAAAATTCTCACTATTTCTCAAAATATCAAAATTCTCACATTTTCTCAAAATTCTCACATTTTCTCAAAATTCTGACTTTCTCTCAAAATCCTGACTTTCTCTCAAAATCATGACTTTCTCTCAAAATCTAAAAATTCTCACTATTTCTCAAAATATCAAAATTCTCACATTTTCTCAAAATTCTCACATTTTCTCAAAATCCTGACTTTCTCTCAAAATCCTGACTTTCTCTCAAAATCCTGACTTTCTCTCAAAATCTCAAAATTCTCACTTTTTCTCAAAATATCAAAATTCTCACATTTTCTCAAAATTCTGACTTTCTCTCAAAATCCTGACTTTCTCTCAAAATATCAAAATTCTCACATTTTCTCAAAATCCTGACTTTCTCTCAAAATTCTGACTTTCTCTCAAAATCCTGACTTTTTCTCAAAATTCTCACATTTTCTCAAAATTCTGACTTTCTCTCAAAATCCTGATTTTTTCTCAAAATTCTCATATTTTCTCAAAATCCTGACTTTCTCTCAAAATCCTGACTTTCTCTCAAAATATCAAAATTCTCACTATTTCTCAAAATATCAAAATTCTCACATTTTCTCAAAATTCTCACATTTTCTCAAAATTCTGACTTTCTCTCAAAATCCTGACTTTCTCTCAAAATCATGACTTTCTCTCAAAATCTCAAAATTCTCACTTTTTCTCAAAATATCAAAATTCTCACATTTTCTCAAAATTCTGACTTTCTCTCAAAATCCTGACTTTCTCTCAAAATATCAAAATTCTCACATTTTCTCAAAATCCTCACATTTTCTCAAAATCCTGACTTTCTCTCAAAATTCTGACTTTCTCTCAAAATCCTGACTTTTTCTCAAAATTCTCACATTTTCTCAAAATTCTGACTTTCTCTCAAAATCCTGATTTTTTTCTCAAAATTCTCATATTTTCTCAAAATCCTGACTTTCTCTCAAAATCCTGACTTTCTCTCAAAATATCAAAATTCTCACTATTTCTCAAAATATCAAAATTCTCACATTTTCTCAAAATTCTCACATTTTCTCAAAATTCTGACTTTCTCTCAAAATCCTGACTTTCTCTCAAAATCATGACTTTCTCTCAAAATCTAAAAATTCTCACTATTTCTCAAAATATCAAAATCCTGACTTTCTCTCAAAATCCTGACTTTTTCTCAGAGACATTATCTTTTACCCAAATTGTGTTCGAGAAAACTTCAGAAAACTTGTTTTCAGAAGGTATAACTTTCAAAGAGGACATGTCTCCACGCTTTAATGTTCAAAAAGCTCTTTATCACACTCTTTTCACCCTCTGTCTGAAACCAGAGCCCAGTCTGCTCTGATTGGTTAGCTGGCCGGCTCTGTTGTGATTGGTCAACCTGCTTAGAGATGTCCCGCCCATTAGCCTATCGCGTACAATGTGTCGGAGCGCTAGCCAATAGGAGCGCTCGCGTAATGATGTCATGTCAGAATTAAACAGATTCTCACCGTTGCACCTCCCCCCGTTGGTGGGGTCCCCGTAGTACCCCGGCATGCAGCTCTGGCAGTGAAGGCCGGCCGTCAGGTTCCCACAGCGCTCACACACACTGCCGTTCACACACCTGCTGTGGCCGTTACACTGACACGCTGCAGGGAAACACACACACACACACACACACACACACACACACACACACACACACACACACACACACACACACACACACACACACACACACACACACACACACACACACACACACACACACACACACACACACA
>NW_027263099.1:150000-171998 GCF_902827115.2 Pseudochaenichthys georgianus
AGGAGATGACTCTTTAAAGTAGAGACACTACACCTTAACATCAGCAGGAGAGGACTCTTTAAAGTAGAGACACTACATACTGATATACACCTGAACATCAGCAGGAGAGGACTCTTTAAAGTAGAGACGGTTTTGTTTTAAATATGAGTATAAACTGGTGTGCATTGATCTTGAATGCGCTCTTTGTGGAGCTATAAAGTCAAGGAAGTAGCTTTATCTGCATGTATTTGTTGTTTTCATGGAAGACCTGCTGCACACATATTGAAAGAAGTGTATTGTGACCGCAGTCCGTCCTTCACGCTGTACTTCTGTTAATCCAAACCGCTTCAGGCTGAGCACAAACACAACACACACCTCCTCCAATAAACGTCTTCTGTTCCCACCTTTTCTCTGACCCTCAACATTTATAAAGAAATTGACTTCGCCGTTCCACGCGTCAAGGAAAATGCATTTGTATTCATAAAGTGGACGTGACATTCAAAACCACTTCGCTGGTACAAATTAAAAATGACACTGTTTTCTTTGTATGGTATGGCATTCAATACTTGAAGAAAAATATCATCTCCATCCTGAAGCGCTTTGTGTTGTTTGCTGAATAAGTGACGAGAATAAGAAACAGATCTGCGGCGTTTCAAAGTTAAAGGTCCCATGTCGTGCTTTTCCGGTTCTCACCCGTCCCCTTGTGCTATGAAGGTTTTCTGCATGTAACCGGTCTGCAGAGTCACACACCCTCAAAGTGCACCCTGTAGCGAGTAAAGCTCTAACACAGAGAAGACCTGTCTGCTGCCCCAGAACGCCTCGCTGGACATTTCTCTTCTTCCATTGTTTGCTTCCTGGGTTCTGTGACGTGTGAACACCCAACAACAACAAATGACCGGATTGGACCAATCCACGGAGCCCCTCACACACCAGGGTCCCTTGGCTAACTAACAGGGAGTCCCATTGACTTGCATTGAGCTCCCTGGTTGGTAACAGACGAGTTGGGATGGCGGAGGAATGCTCTCCGCAGATTCTCTCAGCGTTATAAACCTTTTTCTTTCTCGACATCAAGCCACACTTATTGATTTTACTTTGGCTGTGAGTGTGTGTGTGCTCAGGATGAGTTCCGCTTGTTCTCGCTGTATCGCCGACCCGGAAACCACACCAGTAAGACAGCTCACTGAGCAGCGAGCCTCTCAACGTCCCGACCAATCAGAGCACAGTGGGCTCACAGGGAGGAAGGGGGAGGAGCTCCAACAAGCCGTGTAGGACAGAGAGTGAACACACAGACTTTACAGAGATGCTGTTTGAGAAACCAATGAGAGTTTGGAAAATTTAACAATTTAAATATATTCTAGAAGACCTCAACGATGGAACTACAATTAAATCCTGTAATTGAACAAATGGGGAAATTGGGCAACGCCCTCTAGCAATTTGGCAACACCCCCAGCCACTGGCATCCGCTGGGCTTTTGACTGGGACACACCCATTTGAGGGGAAATGGCCATGACACGGGACCTTTAACTTGTTTCTCGTTTTTCTTTTCAACTTTCCGTACACTTTAAGGTAGGGAATACACACTCTGTCGGGGAATAAATAAAGCACACTAACACTCCGTATTTCCGGTTGTACATAAAGAAAGGTTTTCCGAGGTGTTGTTTCCTTATAGCTAACGGTGAGTCGATTGAAATTACGGCGTGAGTTGTTTGAACGAGCCATTTCCATAAGCCACAGATGTTCTCTTTCTGTGTCCTTGCTAGCTAGCTTCTTCTCTGGAAATCCACCAACCCCTGTCCGCTGTACATGTGTGTGTTTGCAAGCTCCCCTGTTGCATTATTCAACTGCAGCAATGCTGATTCATTTGTTCCCCCTGCCTCTTATAATTACAAACTTCTTCTCCGCCTCTTTCCACCCTTTATCTGCTCTCCACCACATTTATATTCTCCTGGTTGGCATCTGTTTCGTCTACATTTGTTCACAAAGACATTGTCACCTCTTGAGGAAGTCTTTCCTCACGACTATTCACCTTATGCTTCGCCAACGCTTTCACATGTTCACCTTATTTTGTGTTGGTACTTCCAGTTTGAGCATTATTGATATTAATTAGCATAGTGTTGCCAGCTTTATCTCCCTTTACTTTCCAAATAAACTATTAAGAAGCTTTTAAATGTACTGTTATTGAGGAGACAAAATAACAATGTGGTGCTAAGTTCACCGAATACCGCATATTTGACAATTGACAGCGATGTTTCGAGATAGCTGCTTGCTATATCAAAATGTTCAACAATGTTTAAATAATAACTCTAATTTAAATTATGAGAGCCACCAATTTGGCGATAAAAAGCTAGCTAGGCTGTTTGATTGGTAGCTAATGTAAGCTAGCTATCTACATAGAACAGGGGTGTCAAACTCAATTTCATCACGGGCCACATTCGCATAAAGGTTGCACTCAAAGGGCCGGTTGTAAAGATATAAATATATAATATAAATATAAAATAATGTATTATATTACATTATTGCCTCTGAATTGGATTATTATCGGATAGGATAATAAATTAGTAATTAACTACGTCTGAAAGCAGAAGTCCAGGTCTCTTCAGTGCGCATGTCACAAAACGAGATGCATTGTGGGACATGTAGTTTATGGGCAACCTGCTTCTGTAAAGTGGTATGTAACCATATAATAAACGTATTATATTCTTTGCAAGCTCTTGCGGGGCCACAGAAAATGAAGTTGCGGGCCGGATTTGGCCCCCGGGCCTTGAGTTTGAGACCCCTGACGTAGAACGATAGCGAATGTTAGCTAGTAGGTTAAGTAGATAGCTAACGTTCCCCAATAGACAACCCAGTCTCACGGCATTCACAAAATGAATCTATTGATTCGTGTTCACCAACACTATTTTAAAAAGCAATCTAAATAATTACAACTTAGAAGGAAAAAAAGATTTGAAAAAATACAGATGTCAGTATCCTGAGGCTCTGAGCCCCATTTATTTTCCTCACAGACGGCAAAAAAAGTCCGACATTATACAATTTAAGATAAAAATAATAATTATGGCTTGATATTGAGTAAGAAAATGTTTTTATGAACCCCACAGCTTCCGGTCTTCCAAGACCCGACCGGGCAAAAAGACGTGGTGCAGGCACGAAACATACTACCAATAGAAATACATTGCTTTTAAAATCGTTCTGTGTGACACGAAAAAAAGGGGAAAATCGTGTTGGTGAACACGAATCAATAGATTACATGTATTTTGTGACTATAACACAAAATGCTGTGATACTGGGTTGCAATAGATGAATAAAGTTTGTAAGATAGATAGCTAACGTTCACTAGTTAGCAAGATAGCTAACGTTCACTAGTTAGCAAGATAGCTAACGTTCACTAGTTAGCAACATAGCTAACGTTCATTAGTTAGCAAGATAGCTAACGTTCATTAGTTAGCAACATAGCTAACGTTCACTAGTTAGCAACATAGCTAACGTTCACTAGTTAGCAAGATAGCTAACGTTCACTAGTTAGCAAGATAGCTAACGTTCACTAGTTAGCAACATAGCTAACGTTCACTAGTTAGCAAGATAGCTAACGTTCACTAGTTAGCAAGATAGCTAACGTTCACGAGTTAGCAAGATAGCTAACGTTCACTAGTTAGCAAGATAGCTAACGTTCGCTAGCTAAATAGCTAACTGCCAGGTTATTGGACTTTGTCTCAATGTTAACTTGTTTTGATAAATGTAAACGCTGTGGACCTTTGTCTACCCTTCTGGCAGTGAGAGTTATTATAAACATTGGAGCCATCTGAACCAAAAGACACGCAGACAGAGTTAGAAATATCCTCATATGGGAATTTGGGCCATTTTAAAACGATCACCAACAGAAGATGGATGTGGATCTGTAAAACCGTAGCCTGTGAATGATCCTAAATAAAAACGTATTATTCATATAGCGGCTAGTGCTAAACCGGAAGAACTTACACCTGTTGAAGCTGAAGTGGAAAATGGATCAGGGCTAAGTGAAGACCCTCTTCTCCCTCAATGTCTGTCATTTGTAATAATTTGGATTCTCTCCTCTTACACACTTAGGCTGCGGCCACACGAAAACGGCTAAACGCATAGGATCAACGCAAACGCAAACAAGCTTCCGTCCACACGCAATAGTCATCCGGATAGTGTCTGCCCACACGAGACCGCTCCGTTTAGCTCCAACCGCTGGAGAAGCTGCAGTACATATGCCGAGCCTGTAGGTGGCGCTGTAACTTCCTCCACAAAGCAGCGAAGAAGCATGGTTGTCATGGTTGCCCTTCTGTTTATTCTCCGCGGTGGGGGCCGAGGGAACCGGGCAGAGTTTTTCGCCAGTCAACGTGTATTAAAGTTTAAATCTTCCGACAAAATTATAAAAGTGCCGGTCAAAGGTCTTCTTTGTTATTTATTGAGCTTTAAAACAAATGAATAACGACTCTATATAATATAATAATAAAATACACGGAGCCTCTCTTTTTCCTCCCTCTCTTCAGACAGCGCCAGTGTCTGTCTCATGCAGCAGCTGATCCAGTAATGAGTGACCCGGCCGACTGTAAAAATAAACATTTATAACTAGTTTAGTTTGAGAGGTGTCTCCGTCCTGTCAGATTAGACTTCACTCGCGTTTAGGTCCATATCGAGAGAAAGATAAATAATCTGAATTCAGTGTGCAGTTTACTTTGACGCGGGGGTGAGCAGCAGAGGTGGGGAGAGGCGGGGCTATTGCCTCATCATCATCAGAACATGATCGTATAGGGCGTACACACGGAGCCGTTGGACCCTCCAGAGCGTTGCGTATGCCGTTCTATCCACCTTGGGACCCGTTATCGTTTCCTCAGTCGTTTAGTGCCGTATTCGGTCGTCCTCGTGTGGCCGAACGGTCTATATGACACTAAACAGTAACGCAAACGACCGTTTTCGTCCTCGTGTGGCCGCAGCCTTAAGGCACGAATAGCGATCGTCACTCTTCTCTTTAGCCGCGTTCACACTGCGGTACTTTTCCCACAAAGGTTCATGCGAACTTAGTTCATGAGAACTCTTTAGTTCACATGAACTAAGTACAGATCGCGTTCACACCAGAAAAAGTCCCTGGGGGTGGATTAGGCAAATTAAGCCGCTGACGTCACTTCTTCTTCTTCTGCTTTGGGTTTACTGGCAGGCCGCAAACCACTTCACGGCGTATACTGCCGCCCAAAGTCCCCGGCCGGAAGTCCCCGGAGTTGGGGAAGGCTTCAGTAGAAGCTGCTGGGACTCCCAGCAGCTTCTACTGAAGCCTTCCGAGTAAATCGCCAGAACGCCGACACCTCCTCATCTCCACCGCTCCCATGTTTTATTTTGTGTTGGCATAAGTTAGTCTCTCTGCGTTTCTGCGCTGGGCTAATGCTAATGCTAATAATGCTAATGCGAGGATAATAAAATGGTGGCTTCAAAAAACTTTTTGGGAGTTTTACGGGGCGTGGTTTGCAATCCGCCCAGCCAATCAGGAATATAGCTCTTTTCTCACAAAAGAGCCGCTCGAAAGTCCCTGCTCTCTAGCAGGGACTTTCGAGCGGGTAAAAAGGTTCGCATGAACTACTTTTAGTACCGGCTCTTTTTGGTGTGAACGCGATCATGAACTAAGTTCGCATGAACCTTTGTGGGAAAAGTACCGCAGTGTGAATGCGGCTTTTGAGTCTCTCCCCCCTGCTGTGTTCCTCCCTCAGGGTTTTACTCTCACCTCTCTTTCACTCTACTGGATCTCCACTCTAGTTCAAAGAGAGGCAGCTCAACAGAATATCCCTAATCCGCCACACAGTGGAGTTTCCTCTGCTCGAAAAGCACATATTTACTCACCCAGGAGCAGATTTTAATATGCAATTAATATACCAGGCCTGTTTCATTCAACAACTACGGTTCAAATTGCAGGGAATTGGAAGCTCTTCTTTGTCAAAGCCTTCTATATTTTGATTTATCCAAATTATTTGCTTCTTTTTGACCTAATTAGCATATCTTTTGTGGCGGCCATGCTGTGTCCCTCCGGGTCAGGTTATTAGATGTGCAGTGCCAGCAGACGTTTAAATGTCTTACTGATGATCAAACAGAACAGTAGCCCCCTTCACATTAACATAAATCCCTGCCACACCTGATTGCACACTTTGCTTCCAATTTATTCTCAAATAAACGACAGCTTTATGCAAACCGTCACACTTTTTAGTTCGTTTTCGAGAACTTCAGGCGACACATATAATACAAATGTAAAGGATGCATGTCATTGAACTTTGCTATAAGCTGGAAACTAAATCCAGCTTTTTGCATTCTTATTTTGAGGATGCTTTGAACCAGGACCACTTTGTAACGTTTACAACCTTCAGGCATTGGTGAATCCAGTCAGTATTTATAAATCTCAATTCTCTGTGTGTGGATCGGCTTTTAGACACACATAAGATAAAAAGTATAATTACATTTGAGCAATAAAACCACATTTATCACAAGGACACTGGTCTAAAAAGTAGAGCCGGGACTCGATTAAAAAAATTAATCTAATTAATTAGAGGCTTTGTAATTAATTAATCGCATTTTTAATCAAATATACATATTTGACCTGAGAACAGTGAGAAGCCATTTCCACATGGATGTGACTCCAGGTGGTCGACAGTCGAGTGCAGTCCAGAGAGCCAGGGAGCTGGTTCTTCTCTCAGACGTGGACTGACTTATCCTGGCCCTGAAACCAGTCGTCTGGCTGAGTGTGGGTTGGGTCAGGGTGTGGTTCCTTGCACTCGGAGTCGGGCTAACGTCCACGCTAGCTGCTACATGCTAGCTGCTACATGCTAACAGCTACATGCTAGCTGCTACATGCTAGCTGCTACATGCTAGCTGCTACATGCTAGCTGCTACATGCTAGCTGCTACATGCTTTGCATTTAGGTGATACTTTAGGCTTGATGTGCTGCGGCTCTTATCGACGCTTCCATCCGTCCGTTTTTTTAAAACAAAATGTCCCATCCACGGGGCCGACCAAAGCGGTCTCATCAGCTTGTTCGTTCGTGTTTGACTATTGTTCACCGTGGTTTGTTGTTGTTTGAAGTCCCATGCTGAAGTCATGAACGTTAGTTGGTGCTCCAGTATAATCGGTACGCCTGAAACTCATCCAGTGAGAAACGTTCCGCTGTGCAAAAATAAGTGCGATTAAAGTGCGTTAATTTCTTTAACGCATTAATTTTTGTGTAATTAATAATCTTAATTAACGCGTTAAAGTCCCGGCCCTACTAAAAAGGTGAGTTTTGTTCATTTTTGGATGATCACATGGTTGCCGCCTCTCAAAGGGTGCGTCTCACTTCGGTTAAATGGATTCCTTGCGTCCTTCACTTGCGTCGTTTCCCTGCGTCTAGCCCCTCCCACCAGGGAAGCACGGAGGGACGCAAGGAAACCACGAGAAGCAGGGAACTGAGTTCTAAGAGCAATGGGACGTCGTTTCCTCCGGAGCGCCACGTGAAGCGACATCCGTGTGTGACGACGCCGCACAGCTGATCGTCTGACCGCAGCCAGATCAGTGCATGCGCTGCATCGTCCAATCAGTGCGCGATAGACAGTAAGGGGGCGGGGCGAGTGTCTGGATTTCACCGGGGGATGGTCTGGTGGTTCCTCGATTATCGCTCCTCGGTCCTCGGTACTCAAGATGGCGCAGACAAATCAACTCCCGGTGAGCCCGAGGAAATTAAAAATAACCCAAGTGAAACGCCCCCATTGTAAAAGCATGCAGTCGTGTTGCTCTCAAGTTAATTACTACATGCATAGAGCTTTCAAACACACATTGCGAGGGTCGTTTGCAGGACTTTTATGTGCAACATGTCAAAGCAAATGGTACTTCTTACAAGTACGATTCAAAACAAAAGGGCCCAAAGAACAGGACATGAATTATCTGGGAAAGCAAAGTTACGTCCTTATGTTCGCTTACATAATTGTGGTTTGTGTGTGGATAATGTAATTTACCTGCTATGTTCTGCATGAGCCTTATTTTAATAGCATTTCCATATCTGGCTTCATCTGTGTTCCACATGGAAAGAATTAGGAGCGGTTATTGCCTCGTGTCGTGGACTCGGGGAACACGAGGATGAGAGAAACAGCATTGCATCGTGCCTGCAGGGTTCACAGGGCTTTAGTTTGAGCACCAGCGATGGAGTGGTACCTTGTGCCAGGACATGACATTAGCTCCGGGCTCAGTGCCTGTATTTCCCACGAGGGGTGAAAACATATGTTGTGATTGAAAACCAAACATGTGATCTAATAAAAAAGTCCAGCGACAAACTGTTGACTGGCGGCAGTTTGTTGTGGATCAAAATAGGACCATGTATTTGCACTTCTTAAGTGTTCCTTTAATTTCTTGCAGACGGGATGATTATTATTCTCGTCTGTGATCGCAGCTCAAAGTAAACACTCAGACGACGTGTGAGCGAAGAGGCACACCTGTAATTCCATTTTCATTTATTGCACTTTCAATTATGAGTTGTGGCTGATCAATTAAACAGATGGAGAACTCTGTGTCATTAGTAAAGCACTTTGAGACTAATTAACTTAAGATGGGAAATTAAAATTCAACAACTTAGCCAAACGCTAGTTTTATAGTTTAACCTGTTGAGCCCCGGGCCTGTTGTTCAGGCCTCGGGCTCGAACATGAACACATATATATCTTCACTTCTAAAAGGGGAAAATTAATAATCTTTGTTCTCAAAGCAATGATAAACCTGTGAGTTGGATGTCGAAGAGTCAGAATCAATATAGATTTTTTTTATTTTAAAGTAAATTCAGATTGAACATAGTAAAATAATTAGGGCCGGGACTTTAACGCGTTAATTAAGATTAATTAATTACACAAAAATTAACGCACCTTAATCGCACTTATTTTTGCACAGCGGAACGTTTCTCACTGGATGAGTTTCAGGCGTACCGATTATACTGGAGCACCAACTAACGTTCATGCAGGAGAGGACTCTTTAAAACTAAAATGCGTTGCTCTATAGATTTATAGACAACTAATCCACTGATTGTTCATGTTATTGTTGAACTGTGGAGTTTCTGAAGGAGAACTGTAGTAACTCGGTCAAATCCAGAAAGATTTGCATCTCAGCCACAAAACATCACTCGCTAAAAAGCATTCAGAAGTTGCCGTCGTCACTTGGAGTCTAAACGCCTTTAAAGGTCTGTCAACAAGAAACATTCAACGACTGCTGCTATACAGCAAACATCAATGCTTTATGTGAAGCCAACAGAAGAAAAAAAAGCCCATATTTCCACTTCCCAAAAACCTTCTTTCAATGAGGGCGAATTAGTCGTCTTCATTGAAAGAGATAACCTGAAGACAACAGATGCCAGATGTTGTGAGGTTAGAATAGAGAAGGATTGCTGGTTCCTGCTGGGGAGAAATGTTCATCTTATCAAAAATTCCCTTTGCACAATCATCTCGGTGCAACTTCCAGTTCATCACAGCGGTTTGATGTTGGGGGTCCCTGGAAAGCTCGTATCGCCTGGCTTCATCTCGTGTAATCCATTTGCTGCTACTACTACTAACTGCCCGACAGTTAGCATCTTCGAAGCCTCTAGCATACAGATCTGTGAGCCCTTATGTATAATACATCAAGCATAGGAGCCATAAGCTGCTTCGAGTTGTCTTGTAGAGATGTGAAGCCACAAAACAGCCATTGTGTGTTCGAAAAGATACACACACACACACACACACAACTTGTGAGGATGAAATACGCTTTTTTTCTTTGCACAGCAAAAGCAATATAAGCTAAAACAGCTTAACATCTGACCGGAATCTACAGTATGTGTATGTGTGTGTGTGTGTGTGTGCGTGCGTGCGTGCGTGCGTGCGTGCGTGCGTGCGTGCGTGCGTGTGTGTGTGTGTGTGTGTGTGAGATTTATTTGGATCCTATGTTACTCTGAACTCTTTATAGTGACTTAAGTTGAGTATACAGTACACATTACACCAACATACTTTACTTTGTTTTGTACTAACTTGACTTTATCAAATGTCACTTTAAATTACAATGTTCTTTTTTTGGTGTTCAGATTTATATCCAACTGTTTAACCACCACCAACACTGCACACACTGTACATTTCACATTTATATTCAATTTAATATTCCATTCCTTACACTCTTAATGTAAATAATATCCTGCTTTATATTGTGTCTAAAGCCTTAAATAGTGTTTTATTGACAGAGTTTATAGATGTTTTGTCATCACGGTCTAATGTATATTTTCTACTTTTTAATGCTGTTTTAATTATATGTTGAGATGTTTAAATTCTAGAGATGTTTATTTCTACTCTTTAATTTATACTTATGTGCAATGCCTTGTTTTTGTTTTTATCCCAATTTGGGATCAATAAAGTACCTCTTATCTTAACAGGTACTTTATAATCACTTATTACACAGCTTAGTTGAATACTGGATTCTGATTGGTCAACTTGGACATTCCAGAGGTCTGTTATTTCTTGCTAGCAGACCGTTGCTAAGGATAACAGACCATTGCTAAGGAGAAAATACTGTTGCTACAGAGAACAGACTGTTGCTAAGGAGAACAGAAAGTTGCAAAGGAGAACAGAAAGTTGCTAAGGAGAACAGACCGTTGCTAAGGAGAAAAGACCGTTGCTAAGGAGAACAGGCCGTTGCTAGGGAGAACAGACCGTTGCTAAGGAGAACAGAATGTTGCTAAGGAGAACAAGCCGTTGCTAAGAAGAGCAGGTCGTTGCTAAGGAGAACAGGCCGTTGCTAAGGAGAACAGACTGTTGCTAAGGAGTACACTCTGGCCTACAATATATGCAGTTCTTATTAAAGAATAAAAATAAAGGATTTTGAGCTGCTATAAGTTTCATATGTTTCAAAGATAACATTACAATACAGTCGTACAAGGGAATCCACAGTAAATGGTAAATGGACTGTATTTAAATAGTGCTTTTTCCAGTCTTTACAACTCCTCGAAGCAATGTAACATATACCAGTCATAACTCATCCATTCACACTCTGTTGCCACCTGCTCAAGGAAGCTAACACTCTTTAGCACACCAAACCGTAAGGAGCAACTAGGAGTTAAGTATGTTGCCCAAGGACACATCAACTTTGACTGTTGCTGGGTGTTCGAAAGATAACTTCACTGCCTCTCAGCCACTAGAGAAACACAATCTTTGAGGAGAGACTTGAGCTTAAGACATCTTTAATGAAGAGTTTAATTTATAGAATAATTTGAAGCTGCAGTTTAGGGACCCGAGGCTCGGGGAAGAGAGTTGGGAGGCTGACAGAAACACAGAAAAAGCTCAGAAATGTCGCCTAAAAGAAATCAATGTTATAAGAGAAAACTAAGCAAGGCCAAATTAGGGTGAGCTTGCTTTCAAAACATGTTTTATATCGACTGCTGGGGCGAAACTGGAGCTAATTATTTTCAAAAGTGAGCCTCCGGACAATATGAAAAATGGGAACGATACACAAAGCCTTCAGCCAGATTAATCTGATAAAGAAATGACCCATTTCAGTTCCAATTGGATCCCCAGACAAGCAAGAGGTGGTTTTCTTTTTCTGTGAAAGCCGAGGTCATGCATCCTTCAGCTGCAGCCTAAAGGGTCGCTTTCCAGAACACGATTATTAATCCATAAACAAGAGGAGAGTTAAACCCAATGCAAAGAGTTGTGGACTGTAGAGAGAAACAACGCCTTACCTGAGAATTGTTAAATATGTCATATTTTAAATGCCATACTTTGAGCAGCAACGGTAAAAACACAGCAGAACAAAAGCCTCCTACGCGCCTTCTGCCACCAACACTGAAATATGAATAACAAAGGAGGATGGGGAAAGGGAATGGGTGACATTATGTAAGGGCTGTAACTAAAAAAATAAAGAAAAGGGAAAACAATTGTGGCTTTCTAACAGTAGGAAGGAGAGCGGTCTGCACTCAGACGACTGGCAGGGAATAATAATCACCAGACTCTACAAAAAAACATCTCGCATGTTTTCAAGATGTTTTCCTAACTCCTCAGAAGCACACTGGCCTAAGAACAGACAGACATAGACAGTTGTGTCTCAGAGGAATACTTCTTTCTACCAGGAACTTGCTGGCAGATAAATAAATATGATTACAAACAACCCAAATTCAAAGGTTAGTGAGGTTTTTTGTTGATGGTTTTTCCTTGTTACACAGCTTAGTTGAATACTCGATTCTGATTGGTCAATTTGGACCTTCGAGAGGTCTGCTATTTTTTGCTAGCAGAAGAAGACGGACAGGAAGTAAACACTAAAGGGAACACGGTATGGCCTCTGCGGTGTTTCAAAACCACTTAATAGAAAAGAAAATGGGACGAATTACAACAGAACCAATTTTCAGACCATTTACATGCACAAAAAAACGATATAAACACACTACAGGAAAGAGGCAACGTCCGGACGCAGAATAGGGCCTCTTTGATATTAGAACGACATAGAAATAGATGGGCTTTTTTCCAGGAAACAAAATGAATACTCACGAGTGTGGCTTAAAACACATGATTATACAAAACAGATTCTTATGATTGCCCCGTCTCACCTGCACAGTCCTGGGTCTTCCACTCCAGACACTGTCCGTAGGGGAAGGAGACGGTGTAGGCGGTGGAGTCGACGCAGCGCTGCATGCTGCTGCACCACATGCACTCCATGGCCTGGCTGGTGCAGTTACTGCAGCTGGAGCGCAGGAAGCAGGACGTCCTGCAGGTGCGGGAGGTCTGAGTCTGAGGAGACCCTGAGAGAGAGAGACACAAGTTAACCTTTAAAGGGGACCTATCATAAAAATGCAATGTTGATGTCTTTTATACATAAATACGTGTCCCCGTTGTGGAAAATTGATGTAAGGTATACAGAAGAAGTGAGGCAGCATATTTTTGGTATATTCATTTTAATGTCACCCATCTATCGGAGGTGTATTGCATCATGTTATCCCTAAAATATGTGTGGGTTTATACATTCCTGTGTGTTAATAGTTGAAGGAACAAAAAGTACATTTTTCCTCTTAAATATAGAGGTTTTTTATAGATTCCTGAAACAATGTTCCCTTTTTCTTAAAAGTAGATTAGCGCAATAGTCTTTTTCTTTCACTTTTACCCGTTTATCAAAAGGGTGTTTTTAGGCTATTTTTGAAGAAGGGAGATGCAGAATTAATCGTGAGTTCTGTTTTGAGTGAAAAGATTATCCCTTTGAGTGTTTTCCTGGGTTAAACCATCGATAGGCTTTGCAAATTGCGAGGGACATTTCCCCGGATATAATGGTTAAATTATTCTTAAATTAATGATGCGCATCCTGCAGGCTTTGAGAATTGAGTCACACAGTTAAGAGAGGGCCGGGGGGGGTATGAGGACACTTAAGCTCTGTTGGTCAGCTGGTCCGGAGGGGGTCATGAGATGACCGGAAAAAACGACAAGTTAACTCCGCCCCTTCCTTCTTGTGTTGGTATTAAGAGCCTGTTCATCCTTTTGTTCTCTCTCTCTTCGCGCGCTGCCCAGACAGAAGGATCACAGCGCGTGAATCAGGGCAGGAGTAATCCTCACGTTACTTATATGATTCTTTATATTGTATAGTAATGTATTATATTGTATTGTATTATTACCTTGTTTAATTAAAACGGATTATTGTTTAACTGGTATCCTGGTGTCTTCTAATTTCCTCCCTGTTATGATTTCAAGCAGGACTCGCCAAAACGACACGCGGAGAGGAGTTGGGTTGTAAAAACCTCGATTCTCCAACACCGTGTGTCAGGGAACTCAAAAAGTGTCAGAAAATAAAACCCTCTCTCTTTTTCTCCGTACCCACATCTCTAAAAACGGAGCTGATCCAGATTTGCGTCCGATATGACGTAATATCTCAAATGTGGGCGGGCTTTAGACCCACGGCCCAATCAGAAACGTTGCTATCAGAAACAATGCACGACGTGTTTTGGACGTAATGTGGTCCGTGTTTACATTAGCATCGCTAACTCTCAGAGCTAACCTGTACTGGAGAGAGTATGTGTAAAAAAGCAGGATATGGCATTTAGCTGAGAATCTGGGTAGAATTCTCCGGCATAAGCAAATCCTTTTTTTTTAAACAAACGTACGGACCCAGAATCAGCTCTTTAGTAACAGGGCTGAAATAGAGAGGGGTGAGGCTACACTTGGTGATCTGTTTAGTATTTTGAGCTAAATACTTCAAAGACATGTTTTTTATATATTTGTATATATCTGAGACCTATACGTGCTTTCACCTCCTCACCCAGCGCTCTGAACCATTTTATCCAACCACACCCTCGTTCTCTCCTTTATCGTCATTGAGTCTCACCTGCAGGTTTCTCACAGATCAGTCCGTCAGTGGGAGCAGTGCAGGGATTGGCTCTCAGGCCAGGCCCCGCCTCCCTCTCCAGGTACGCACAGAAACCAGAGTCGCTGGGTTCTCCAGGTAACCATCGCAGGCTGGTGTTAGTGAAGGGAGAGGAGTCCTCCCAGCCCCAGTACGACACGTTGATCTTCCTCAAGCCCACCCAGGGAGATAAGGTCTGCAGGGAGTACACACATCCTTTACTCGAGTAGAAGTACACACATCCTTTACTCAAGTAGAAGTACACACATCCTTTACTCAAGTAGAAGTACAGATACTCTTGTTTAAAAATACTCTGGTGAAAGTAGAAGTACTGACTAAACTTCTTTACTCAAGTCAAAGTAAAGAGGCTTTGAAGTGTACTTCAGTAAAAAGTACCCATAGCTAGCAGCTGTTTTAAAGAGTACCTGACCTCCCTTTATATCAATAGAACAATAATGTCATTGTTAGCTAATGAATGTTTCCATGCTGAACAACGGCAACATGACAACGTTTCCATTGGTCCCTCTTCTTTAAGTTCCTGTCACACTGTCCTGAAATTGACAACCGATGGACACACGATAAAGGAAATGTTCAAATTCGGCTGTGATCGTAGCAACATCGGGCCGTTCGTGAGGGCATCTAAGCCATCGTACGACCGCCGGTGGAGTTTGTCAGGCTCCGGCAGCAACTTCGTGAGCGGCAACTTCGTAAGGCACTCGTGAGGGCGTCTTGTCAAATCGTGTCATCTTCGTGTTATCATCGGTGCATTCGCCCTCACTCTGATCGGGGCGAATGCCCGATGGCACCGAGGATAACACGATGCCCTCACGATGGCCTTACGAAGGGCAACATGGACACACGAATTCAACACGAAAATGGACCTTCTCAAGGTCCTTCGGCAATTTGTTGGCATGCCAAAGATTTTGCCACCGCTCACGAAGTTGCTGCCGGAGCCTGAGAAACTCCATCGGCAGTCATACGATGGCTTAGATGCCCTCACGAACGGCCCGATGTTGCTACGATCAGAGCCGAATTTGAACGTTTCCTTTATCGTGTGTCCATCGGGTTGTTTTATTGCACAACAAAATCATGTAAACATATTATGTAAATAACCCAATGTGTGTTACTGTGAAACTGAAAAGGATATAACATATTAATTTGAAGGCGAGTTGACAGGAAGTTGTTGTTGCTATGGAAACAACAACATGACGGAGAAAACGTAATATTTTCTACATATAAAGACGGGTAAAGTAAAGAACAAAGTCTGAAGATATCAGCACAGTATCATAGTACTGTAACATAATTGTTGTTGGTACTTTCGTTGCAGTTGTATTTCTTAAATGTAATGTAAATGTTGCCTTCGTGTGGTTCGGGGCCATCTTCGTGCGAAATTCACATTTCCATATTCGTGTGTCAACTTCGGGACAATGTGACAGGGGCTTTAGAGAAGACCAGGAAGTGATGGATACACGGATCGTGTTCAAATCAATAGGCACGCAATGACTCTAAAGAATAATGATCACGCACCAAACACACATTCAGACTAAAGGAACCAGCTGTGTGGGAAATGAGAGAAGTAGAAAGTACAGGTATTTGAGTTCAACATATAAGAAGTAGAAAGTACAGGTATTTGAGTTCAACATGTAAGAAGTAGAAAGTACAGGTATTTGAGTTCAACATGTAAGAAGTAGAAAGTACAGGTATTTGAGTTCAACATGTAAGAAGTAGAAAGTACAGGTATTTGAGTTCAACATGTAAGAAGTAGAAAGTACAGGTATTTGAGTTCAACATGTAAGAAGTAGAAAGTACAGGTATTTGAGTTCAACATGTAAGAGGTAGAAAGTACAGGTATTTGAGTTCAACATGTAAGAAGTAGAAAGTACAGGTATTTGAGTTCAACATGTAAGAGGTAGAAAGTACAGGTATTTGAGTTCAACATGTAAGAAGTAGAAAGTACAGGTATTTGAGTTCAACATGTAAGAAGTAGAAAGTACAGGTATTTGGGTTCAACATGTGAGAAGTAGAAAGTAAAGGTATTTGTGTTCAACATGTGAGAAGTAGAAAGTACAGGTATTTGTGTTCAACATGTAAGAAGTGAGAAAGTACAGGTATTTGAGTTCAACATGTGAGAAGTAGAAAGTACAGGTATTTGTGTTCAACATGTGAGAAGTAGAAAGTACAGGTATTTGTGTTCAACATGTAAGAAGTGAGAAAGTAAAGGTATTTGTGTTCAACATGTGAGAAGTAGAAAGTACAGGTATTTGTGTTCAACATGTAAGAAGTGAGAAAGTACAGGTATTTGAGTTCAACATGTAAGAAGTGAGAAAGTACAGGTATTTGAGTTCAACATGTGAGAAGTAGAAAGTACAGGTATTTGAGTTCAACATGAGAGAAGTAGAAAGTTCAGGTATTTGAGTTCAACATGAGAGAAGTAGAAAGTACAGGTATTTGAGTTCAAAATGTAAGAAGTAGAAAGTACCGGTATTTGAGTTCAACATGTAAGAAGTAGAAAGTACAGGTATTTGAGTTCAACATGTAAGAAGTAGAAAGTACAGGTATTTGAGTTCAACATGTAAGAGGTAGAAAGTACAGGTATTTGAGTTCAACATGTAAGAAGTAGAAAGTACAGGTATTTGAGTTCAACATGTAAGAAGTAGAAAGTACAGGTATTTGAGTTCAACATGTAAGAAGTAGAAAGTACAGGTATTTGAGTTCAACATGTAAGAAGTAGAAAGTACAGGTATTTGAGTTCAACATGTAAGAAGTAGAAAGTACAGGTATTTGAGTTCAACATGTGAGAAGTAGAAAGTACAGGTATTTGAGTTCAACATGTGAGAAGTAGAAAGTACAGGTATTTGGGTTCAACATGTGAGAAGTAGAAAGTACAGGTATTTGGGTTCAACATGTGAGAAGTAGAAAGTACAGGTATTTGAGTTCAACATGTAAGAAGTAGAAAGTACAGGTATTTGAGTTCAACATGTAAGAAGTAGAAAGTACAGGTATTTGAGTTCAACATGTAAGAAGTAGAAAGTACAGGTATTTGAGTTCAACATGTAAGAAGTAGAAAGTACAGGTATTTGGGTTCAACATGCGAGAAGTAGAAAGTAAAGGTATTTGTGTTCAACATGTGAGAAGTAGAAAGTACAGGTATTTGTGTTCAACATGTGAGAAGTGAGAAAGTACAGGTATTTGGGTTCAACATGTAAGAAGTAGAAAGTAAAGGTATTTGTGTTCAACATGTAAGAAGTAGAAAGTACAGGTATTTGAGTTCAACATGTAAGAGGTAGAAAGTACAGGTATTTGAGTTCAACATGTAAGAAGTAGAAAGTACAGGTATTTGAGTTCAACATGTAAGAAGTAGAAAGTACAGGTATTTGAGTTCAACATGTAAGAAGTAAAAAGTACAGGTATTTGAGTTCAACATGTAAGAAGTAGAAAGTACAGGTATTTGAGTTCAACATGTAAGAGGTAGAAAGTACAGGTATTTGAGTTCAACATGTAAGAAGTAGAAAGTACAGGTATCTGAGTTCAACATGAGAGAAGTAGAAAGTACAGGTATTTGAGTTCAACATGTGAGAAGTAGAAAGTACAGGTATTTGAGTTCAACATGTAAGAAGTAGAAAGTACAGGTATTTGAGTTCAACATGTAAGAAGTAGAAAGTACAGGTATTTGAGTTCAACATGTAAGAAGTAGAAAGTACAGGTATTTGGGTTCAACATGTGAGAAGTAGAAAGTACAGGTATTTGAGTTCAACATGTAAGAAGTAGAAAGTAAAGGTATTTGTGTTCAACATGTGAGAAGTAGAAAGTACAGGTATTTGTGTTCAACATGTAAGAAGTAGAAAGTACAGGTATTTGTGTTCAACATGTAAGAAGTAGAAAGTACAGGTATTTGTGTTCAACATGTAAGAAGTGAGAAAGTACAGGTATTTGAGTTCAACATGTGAGAAGTAGAAAGTACAGGTATTTGAGTTCAACATGAGAGAAGTAGAAAGTTCAGGTATTTGAGTTCAACATGAGAGAAGTAGAAAGTACAGGTATTTGAGTTCAAAATGTAAGAAGTAGAAAGTACCGGTATTTGAGTTCAACATGTAAGAAGTAGAAAGTACAGGTATTTGAGTTCAACATGTAAGAAGTAGAAAGTACAGGTATTTGAGTTCAACATGTAAGAAGTAGAAAGTACAGGTATTTGAGTTCAACATGTAAGAGGTAGAAAGTACAGGTATTTGAGTTCAACATGTAAGAAGTAGAAAGTACAGGTATTTGAGTTCAACATGTAAGAAGTAGAAAGTACAGGTATTTGAGTTCAACATGTAAGAAGTAGAAAGTACAGGTATTTGAGTTCAACATGTAAGAAGTAGAAAGTACAGGTATTTGAGTTCAACATGTAAGAAGTAGAAAGTACAGGTATTTGAGTTCAACATGTGAGAAGTAGAAAGTACAGGTATTTGAGTTCAACATGTGAGAAGTAGAAAGTACAGGTATTTGGGTTCAACATGTGAGAAGTAGAAAGTACAGGTATTTGGGTTCAACATGTGAGAAGTAGAAAGTACAGGTATTTGAGTTCAACATGTAAGAAGTAGAAAGTACAGGTATTTGAGTTCAACATGTAAGAAGTAGAAAGTACAGGTATTTGAGTTCAACATGTAAGAAGTAGAAAGTACAGGTATTTGAGTTCAACATGTAAGAAGTAGAAAGTACAGGTATTTGGGTTCAACATGCGAGAAGTAGAAAGTAAAGGTATTTGTGTTCAACATGTGAGAAGTAGAAAGTACAGGTATTTGTGTTCAACATGTGAGAAGTGAGAAAGTACAGGTATTTGGGTTCAACATGTAGAAGTAGAAAGTAAAGGTATTTGTGTTCAACATGTAAGAAGTAGAAAGTACAGGTATTTGAGTTCAACATGTAAGAGGTAGAAAGTACAGGTATTGAGTTCAACATGTAAGAAGTAGAAAGTACAGGTATTTGAGTTCAACATGTAAGAGGTAGAAAGTACAGGTATTTGAGTTCAACATGTAAGAAGTAGAAAGTACAGGTATTTGAGTTCAACATGTAAGAAGTAGAAAGTACAGGTATTTGAGTTCAACATGTAGAAGTAGAAAGTACAGGTATTTGAGTTCAACATGTAAGAAATAGAAAGTACAGGTATTTGAGTTCAACATGTAAGAGGTAGAAAGTACAGGTATTTGAGTTCAACATGTAAGAAGTAGAAAGTACAGGTATTTGAGATCAACATGTCAGAGGTAGAAAGTACAGGTATTTGTGTTCAACATGTAAGAACTTAGAAGTAGAAAGTACAGGTATTTGAGTTCAACATGTAAGAAGTAGAAAGTACAGGTATTTGAGTTCAACATGTAAGAAGTAGAAAGTACAGGTATTTGAGTTCAACATGAGAGAAGTAGAAAGTACAGGTATCTGAGTTCAACATGAGAGAAGTAGAAAGTACAGGTATTTGAGTTCAACATGTGAGAAGTAGAAAGTACAGGTATTTGAGTTCAACATGTAAGAAGTAGAAAGTACAGGTATTTGTGTTCAACATGTGAGAAGTAGAAGTACAGGTATTTGTGTTCAACATGTAAGAAGTAGAAAGTACAGGTATTTGTGTTCAACATGTAAGAAGTAGAAAGTACAGGTATTTGTGTTCAACATGTAAGAAGTGAGAAAGTACAGGTATTTGAGTTCAACATGTGAGAAGTAGAAAGTACAGGTATTTGAGTTCAACATGAGAGAAGTAGAAAGTTCAGGTATTTGAGTTCAACATGAGAGAAGTAGAAAGTACAGGTATTTGAGTTCAAAATGTAAGAAGTAGAAAGTACCGGTATTTGAGTTCAACATGTAAGAAGTAGAAAGTACAGGTATTTGAGTTCAACATGTAAGAAGTAGAAAGTACAGGTATTTGAGTTCAACATGTAAGAGGTAGAAAGTACAGGTATTTGAGTTCAACATGTAAGAAGTAGAAAGTACAGGTATTTGAGTTCAAACATGTAAGAAGTAGAAAGTACAGGTATTTGAGTTCAACATGTAAGAAGTAGAAAGTACAGGTATTTGAGTTCAACATGTAAGAAGTAGAAAGTACAGGTATTTGAGTTCAACATGTAGAGAAGTAGAAAGTACAGGTATTTGAGTTCAACATGTGAAGAAGTAGAAAGTACGGGTATTTGAGTTCAACCATGTAAGAAGTAGAAAGTACAGGTATTTGAGTTCAACATGTAAGAAGTAGAAAGTACAGGTATTTGAGTTCAACATGTAAGAAGTAGAAAGTACAGGTATTTGGTTTCAACATGTGAGAAGTAGAAAGTACAGGTATTTGTGTTCAACATGTAAGAAGTAGAAAGTAAAGGTATTTGTGTTCAACATGTGAGAAGTAGAAAGTACAGGTATTTGTGTTCAACATGTGAGAAGTGAGAAAGTACAGGTATTTGGGTTCAACATGAGAGAAGTAGAAAGTACAGGTATTTGGGTTCAACATGTAAGAAGTGAGAAAGTACAGGTATTTGGGTTCAACATGTGAGAAGTAGAAAGTACAGGTATTTGGGTTCAACATGTAAGAAGTAGAAAGTACAGGTATTTGTGTTCAACATGTAAGAAGTGAGAAAGTACAGGTATTTGTGTTCAACATGTAAGAAGTAGAAAGTACAGGTATTTGTGTTCAACATGTAAGAAGTAGAAAGTACAGGTATTTGTGTTCAACATGTAAGAAGTAGAAAGTACAGGTATTTGTGTTCAACATGTAAGAAGTAGAAAGTACAGGTATTTGTGTTCAACATGTAAGAGGTGAGAAAGTACAGGTATTTGAGTTCAACATGTGAGAAGTAGAAAGTACAGGTATTTGAGTTCAACATGTACGAAGTAGAAAGTACAGGTATTTGAGTTCAACATGTAAGAAGTAGAAAGTACAGGTATTTGAGTTCAACATGAGAGAAGTAGAAAGTTCAGGTATTTGAGTTCAACATGAGAGAAGTAGAAAGTACAGGTATTTGAGTTCAACATGTAAGAAGTAGAAAGTACAGGTATTTGAGTTCAACATGTAAGAAGTAGAAAGTACAGGTATTTGAGTTCAACATGTAAGAAGGAGAAAGTACAGGTATTTGAGTTCAACATGTAAGAGGTAGAAAGTACAGGTATTGAGTTCAACATGTAAGAAGTAGAAAGTACAGGTATTTGAGTTCAACATGTAAGAGGTAGAAAGTACAGGTATTTGAGTTCAACATGTAAGAAGTAGAAAGTACAGGTATTTGAGATCAACATGTCAGAAGTAGAAAGTACAGGTATTTGAGTTCAACATGTAAGAAGTAGAAAGTACAGGTATTTGAGTTCAACATGAGAGAAGTAGAAAGTACAGGTATTTGAGTTCAACATGTAAGAGTAGAAAAGTACAGGTATTTGGTTCAACATGTAAGAAGTAGAAAGTACAGGTATTTGAGTTCAACATGTAAGAAGTAGAAAGTACAGGTATTTGAGTCAACATGTAAGAAGTAGAAAGTACAGGTATTTGAGTTCAACATGTAAGAAGTAGAAAGTACAGGTATTTGTGTTCAACATGGTAGAAGTAGAAAGTACAGGTATTTGAGTTCAACATGTAGAAGTAGAAAGTACAGGTATTTGAGTTCAACATTAAGAAGTAAAAGTACAGGTATTTGAGTTCAACATGAGAGAAGTAGAAAGTCAG